>NW_026462870.1:0-29420 GCF_021730395.1 Mercenaria mercenaria | reverse complement strand
TTTTAAAATGTTTTTTAGTTATGTACGACAATGGCAAAAAGAAGAAAATAATATTGCTATAATATCTTAGGGTAACAATCGTTTTCGATAATAATATTGCTATAATTATCTTAGGGTAACAATCGTTTTCGACAATAGTATTCAACTTCAATCATCCTTTTTATACTTCTCCTGAAGAAGTTATGTGTTTTGAATAATATTTAGAATGATTTCCAAAACTATCAATTGTTAAGAACAACAAGATAAAATTTATAACTGAAACTAAAGACAAATGACATACCTTCTTTGGCTGTGGACTTTGACTCACCACTGGCATCACTTGATGCTCCAGACTGCTTTTCTATGCTTGTTCTACTAGCTGAATTAGAGCTGAAACTATTTCCTGAACCATTCTGCTGGTTCTGAGAGGCCGATGAGCTTTCTCCTGCTGTAACAGAAGCTGAAGTACCAGACTGTTTGACCTCGGCTGCTACAGAAGCTGATGATGAACTCACAGTAGATGTAGCGGTACCAGCACTGACTATGGAGGTTGCAGTATATATTCTTGAAGTCGTGTTCACAATAGAAGTTCCTATACTGGTTCCTGTGTGTACAATTGAAGACGGGATACTGGTTCCTGTATATACAACAGAGGAAGGAGTGCTGGTTCCTACTAAAGAAGTTGCTGTAGAAGTAGGTGGAGGTCGAATCCCTAATTCTAAAATTAAAAATAAAACACTTATAAATAAGGTATGCGTATTATCATGTTATGATTAAATTGTTTTCTTCAATGTCGAGTTTAAATTAACTATTATATTTAAAAATATATAATAAGAAAATTCAGTGATGAAAATATCATGGAGTGCCTAATTTTTTTCATGCATTTCAAAAATTCTGAAATACATTCAAGCTGCCAATCTTTCTCATTTAAAAATATTAGTTTGTTTGTACATGTATAATTACAGTTTAGGTCAAATGACTTTCCAGCTTTAACTTGGTATCTGTTTATAAACAGTGACTTTATGTCAGCCTCCTGGATAGTTTACTCCCATGAGACGTATTAGATCCCAGTTAGATTAAAACCAATACAATGTCATGTAATAGTGACTCAGTCAGCAAATATAACCATTGGGCCAAGGCAGCCCCTCCTTTTAAATATCTCAAGAGGGCGTCACAGAGCAGTCAACATAGCAATGCTTATAATGCTTATAGATTCTAAATGCTCCGTTACAAGATTTTAATTCAGTACCCGCCCGCTTAGCTCAGTAGGGAGAGCGTTGGTCTACGGATCGCGGGGTCGCGAGTTCGATCCTCGGGCGGGGCGGATGTTTTCCGTGACGATTTGATAAAAGACATTGTGTCTGAAATCATTCGTCCTCCACCTCTGATAATTCATGTGGGGAAGTTGGCAGTTACTTGCGGAGAACAGGTTTGTACTGGTACAGAATCCAGGAACACTGGTTAGGTTAACTGCCCGCCCTACATAACTGAAATACTGTTGAAAAACGGCGTTAAACCCAAAACAAACAAACAAATTTTAATTCATCAAGTCCTTACAGCAGCCACTAGGACCAGTCATTCCAGTGTCAACAGTATACAATAACTTACCTGTATTGCTTGAATTACCAGTTAATCTCCTCTCTTCATCGTCCAGTAACCAGGTTAGAACTTGTTGGGTAGTGACCATTGATGATCCTGTAGTCAGAAACAACATAAACCGGTAAACATACCTTGAGCGCTGATCTTTAAACTGCTCATCTTTAAACTAGATATTGTTTTTCAAGAGTTCACGGTAAAAGAGAAGTAACACACACATCACAGAAGTCGACAAATCGATGGTCATAACCCCATTGAATATCATCATATAATCAGAGCATCCCGATGATATGCACAACAACTTGGAAATGATTTGTGGACAATGTAAATTACGACAAATCAAGGGCCAGAACTCATTTGAAAATATCTGAACCGGAACATGCTGATGATATGCACAACCAGGCTCGGCAGAAGTTTTGTGTAAATCCGCCGTATGGCGTCATACGAGTTGCGTGGACACACTTTGGACATACGGACCGCGCCAAAACAATATGTCTCCGCACCACTATGTGGTGGGGGAATAAATAATCAATCACTTAGTTACTGAATTCGCTGTCTTTTTTGATAAACACAACTTAAAAAGATCTGTAGATAACAATTACGAACAGGAGTATCAAATAATAGCATATTTGCCTTTTTGTTTACATTTTTATTTTATCATAATGACACTAAATGATTAAAATGCAAGAAATGTAAGACAAACCTGTTTGTCGTCTAACAGCTAAAATCACCTCCCTTGTTCGATCTGCAGAGTATCCCATCTCCCGCATAACAGCGGCAGCTTCAGTTGTCATTGGATCGGGAGGATTACGATTTTCTAAAATATCAACAACAATTTTTAATGTTAAGCTCTGACACTAAAAGCAATATAGATTACATTTATCAAAATCACTTCTTACTGAGCTTGGATATTTTGGGACTTAAGAAATATCTCTGAAAATGGTTCATAATATTACTATTTCAATTAAACTGCTCTAACTGTTTTGCTATCCAGTACAGAAATGTAAAGAATATTTCAAATAGGACATAATAAAGTGCAGTATGTTCTTGGAGTATCTAAAATAAATAATGCAACATACCATCTAGTCTTTGTTCAATCTCTATTTGTTGTCTTTGTTGCTCAGCCATCTGCAAAACAAGTGAAACTGTAAAAACTAACTGTTTCAAATACAAACACATGACTTCTAATAACTGTAAATATTCTCCAATACAAATTAATAGTTAGACAGTATGTCTGAAGTCATTTGTCCGTCACCTTGATTCACAGGAGACAATTGTCAGCTTATAGCTAAGAACGAATCAGTTTTTTTGTATGGATTGAATTTTTTTTTTATTTTCTGAACAATGTCCCTTATAATATAACTAAATATTCTCTCAAGTCGGGCTTCTCCACTGTTGGGTTTAGGGCGATTCTCTACTGAAAAGCCATTACTAAAAAGGTATAGACACTCTCGCTTAAACATTTGTGTCTAAATTTCAGATTTCTACTACCCTGTAAACATAAAATCATCTTTAACATCTTAAAATTCCTGAATTTCAATCAATAACCTAATTAAGTATCCCACTGCCTTTATTGCAGGTTTGAGTGTGTAAGCTATCCAGAGGACTTTTTTGAACAATCTTTCCTTTAAACTCGGATAAGGTTTAAGCCAATAAAGTAATGTGTTTCATTTAAAATCCTTCTACATTGACAAAAAACACAATTTTAAAACTTTTATTTCAGTTTCTTTGGATTAAAACGTATCAATCCATCTCTCCACTATGACTCGCTATATTTCTACAGCAAAAGAAATGCACTCAGTCTAATTCTAAACTTACATGTTCTTGGTGCCGTCTCTGTACTGCAGCCACATATCTCTCGCCTTTCAGTTTGTTGACATATTCACAACGAGGAAACCACCTTGTATGTTCCAACATCGGATCATCGCCTTTTAAACATATATCATTAAGAATACAAAACAGCATCTAAAGCACTATTTTTTACTATCGTGACATACGTAATGATAGCCAGAACTGGAGTAACTGCCAAATATTTAGGTATGTACTGATATGCAA
This sequence comes from Mercenaria mercenaria, assembly GCF_021730395.1. Classification (NCBI taxonomy): domain Eukaryota; kingdom Metazoa; phylum Mollusca; class Bivalvia; order Venerida; family Veneridae; genus Mercenaria; species Mercenaria mercenaria. The sequence goes on along the minus strand of NW_026462870.1, from coordinate 25,790 downwards.
GTTTTTTTAATCTGAAAAATAACGAACTATATAAAAACTATTCTGATTTAACAAAACTTTGAAAATTGTCTTGATATTTTGTTTTAGACATTTATCTTTCAACTATAGTGACTTCTTTCCCTTCTATATTTGTTCTTATAGCCAATACAGACCTAATTAAATTACAGACAGAGCAAAGTTTAACTGACATTACATTTAAGGTTCTGAAGAAATAATTTTTACATTTTTTGCATGACTCAAAAGACTATTTCTGCAATAGGAATTATATATTCTACTTTTAAACATATAACAAAATACAAAATACAATGTATGTCAATTTCCCTGGGTTAAGAGTGATAAAAAAGTTTAAAGGAATACATCATGATGGCCTCATGAAAAACAGTGCAAATTCATAAGTTACAAATTGGTCTATTTTGTGACTGTATAAAACAGAAACAACTTCTTTGATCACGGTTCTTCAAGATGCGATGCAGCCTTGGTCATAATTCAGCGAGTTTTGGTGTAATGTTGGATATTGTTTATCAAGATGATATGTAGCCTGAACGGTGGTTCATTTAGATTTTGTATACCCATGGCCATGGTTCAGTAATATGTGACGTAGCCTTGATCATAGTACATTAGTACATTAAGATTTGGTGTAGCCTTGGCTGTGATTTATAAAGATATGATGTAGCCTTGGCCATATAGTACATTACGATTTGGTGTAGCCTTTCAAGGACACGTGTCTATATCTACACTTACTGCTCTAGATATTTCATTATCTGTCTCATGACAGTCTGATGAACAGACACAGACAAAGAAAAATATACTGTTTTGTTACTCTGCTCTATGACGGACAGTATTAGATACATTATTCATCAAAAAGTGAATGAAACAAAGTCTCATCATGCAACCTACCTGGTTCCCAGTTCCGCAGACCCCCACCACAACAATAGCAGCGAGTGAAATCTGCAACACCTATAAAATACAAAATAGTTTATTGTTATCAAAATATACCCTAATACAAGGCCATGGTTGTTTATTTTGTTTTACGTTCTGCTGCAACAGTTTACAGTATGTCAGTAAAGGTCAACATGGTGATCATAACTACCTCATGTGTCAAAGGTAAATTTGGCAAGTTATCTCACTAATTAATGCAAGTGTGACTTTCTCATTTTGCACATTTCGTCACTTTTACCAGAAAAAACAGATACAAACCATATAATATGTTTTACTTTACACGGAAGATACCCACCAACATAGAAGAAACCTGCTTCTGACATCTGTCTAGGAGTTTGATCCAGGTAATCTGGCCATCCTTGGTATGAGCTAACTCTAGAATTTATATTGACATAATCTGGATGTTTATCTACCACCACTGTTATTGTAGGATCTGTCCTCCCCCCAGCACCAGGTGCTGGGTTAGTTTGTCGTGCTTCGGCAGACGTTGATGGAGCATGGCTTTGTTGTAAACCTTCTGTTGCTCTTGAAACAGACGTAAGTGCACCTGTGTTTGGGCCAGCTGTTCTCAAACCTAACAAAATAAAATATTTCTCTATCAGTTTTTTTATTTACTTTATGTACCTTCAATGATTTTTTTTATTTGTTTCAAACACAGTTCTTCCTGCTTCCTGAATCAAAGAAAAATTTCATTTAGAACAAAACCTGATCTAATAAAGGAAAGTTATTGACATTTTAATTTCTATTTGAACATGAACATGATGTAAATCACAATTGTTTATTCAAAAAAGTTGTCTCTTTAAATTTCAGTCAATAATTTCTGTTTCAATACAATTACAAAATCTACCCAGAATGTGAAATGTTAATACACAGACTACATAAATCTGTTGTTGTTTTTTGTTAAGTACTATTACTGTGCTTATCAATGAATCAAGGACTGGTGATATCATTCCATTATAACTAAAAACAAGAATGAAAAATCTTTAAAAGCAATAGAGAACAAATATCTTTGGTATTTATCTTAATCTCTTTAACATGGTGAAATGCAATAGGCCTTGGCAAGTATCCAGTAATTTACCTAGAGTGCAAAATATAATACAAAATATCTAACTGCATTTTTACTTTTTGATTCATCTCATTCCTAATAGTTATTTCGTTCTTATTGTGTATGATCCAGCCATAAACAATACATCACTGTTATATATAAACCATGCATCACTGTTGGATATAAACAATACATCCGGCGGTGGCAGTATGATATTTTCAAAATTTTAGATATAATTATGAAAGTCAGTGAAATTCCCAAAAATGTATAAAACGGGCATAATCACAATTTTGAAAAAAAATCTTTTAGATTAGTGTTATAACAAACTTAAATTATATTCAGTGTCTAAAACGGCCGAAATTTACAATGGAAAATACGCCCACCAAAATCCTTGTTTAAGATTTTCAAGATCATAACATTTGACCTTAAAGTGTGACCTTGACCTTGAACCTAGTGACTGGGTTGTTTATTCTTCATGTCGTCTGAATGAGGTTAACAGTTAATGCTAGATTTATGAAAATATTTTCAGAAGTTAAGAAAATTAGGGGCTGAGACAAATTAAAAAGGTATTTGATTATTGGAATCTAAGTCTGACTTTGAATTGTACCTAATGATCTGGGTGTTTGCACTCTGTGCATCGTCTTTATGATGTACACTACTGATGCTTGTTTTATAAAAATCTTAAAAGGGGTTTATACGATATGGCGCTGACATGAAGGGGTCATGAAATTTAGCTACTTGACTTCTGACCTTCAAGTGTTACCTCGACTTTAGACCTAGTGACCTGATTTATGTGTTCTGTATGTCCTCTTGGCAAGGTTAAATATTGATTTTAATTTTATGTTAACCTTCCAGTGGTTAAGAGGATATAGAGAAGACAAAGTTAAGCTATTTGATTTCTGATCTTTAAGTGTGACCTTGACATTCGACTTAATGACTTGATTCGTACACCGTGCACACCTTGCACATCGTCCTGATTAGGTTAACAACTGACTGATCCTAGTTACATGACAATAATCCACAAAGCCGTTCATGTAAAGAAGTTTTTTTTAATGTATTTCTATTTTAGCTCAAACTGTCCCTAAAAGAGACGAAACACTTTCATTTGAACAAAACAAATTTTAGAGAAATCTTTATAATGATGCTACAAACTAAGTTTGAAGAAGATCCATCCGGCAGTTCATTAGAATATGTCACGTAAAGGTTTTTCAAATTTCAGCTCAGACGGTCCCTTAAAGGATAGTGAAACTGGACACATCTGAGGAAGCTTTCACATTCACTGGAGTGTTTTAATTGGTCAAATGTGGATTAAGGTAATGGACAATAGCTTAAGTCTGTGTCAAATATATTTAGTAACAACAAAGATAGAGAAGTGTATCGAAACGTTAAATAAGTATAAAAGGGACATAATTCATGGAAAAATTCTGAAAAAGTAATGTACCATGACACTGTGTCATATCATGTGGCTAATAATGCTGAGTGACTATTTGAAGTTTGAATCAAATAAGGGAGATAGACTAGAAGTGCATCACAACTTGAACCTAAAATGCTAGTAAAACGGGAGCCAAACTCACAGCATTTTGGTGCCACCATCATGAATATTGTGTCATATGATGTGGATGACCATGTGAAACAACCGCATTATGTTTGAATAAAATCTATTAAGTATCAACAGAGATATAACGAAAAAGCAACAAAATTTAACCGAAATTCTGAAAAAGGGGTCATAAGTCACTAAATAATTGAGTCAGAATTATATACCTTGTGATGATGACGGTGATGTGGAAGAACTATTTTAAGTTTAAATCAAATCAATTAAATAATAGCAAACATAAAGTGAAAGTGCACCAACATTAACCTGAAATTCTAAGTAAAAGGAGACACAATTCATATCATATTGGTGCCAGAGTTATGACGTTTATGACATGATTTGAGTGACGATGTGCTACAATAGTTTTAAGTTTGAATCAAATCCGTTTGGTATTAATAGATATAGAGATTGAATAAAAACTTTAACCGAACCAGAAATTTATGTAAAAAGGAGGCATAATGTATAAAATATCGGTGCCAGAGTTATGATTCTTGTGTCATATGATGTGGGAGATGATTTGAACAATTGTTTTAAGATTAAATCAAATCCCTTATGTATTAACAAAGATAAAGTGAAAGAGTATTAAAATTAATCTAAAATTCTAAGTAAAAAGGGGGCATAATTCATGATCAATTGGTTTCGGAGTTATGGACCTTGTGTCATATGATGTGGGAGATAATTTGGAACAGCTGTGCAAGTTTCAATCACATCCATTCAGTAATAACTGAAATAGATTGCAAGTGCACCTAAACTTTACCTTAAAATTCTAGTAAAAAGGGGGATAATTCATAAAATATTGGTGCAAGAGTTACAAAGGTGTGGATGTGGAAGGACGCCGACGCCGTGGCGAAAAGGATAGCTCTCCATATACCTCGTATAGCCGAGCTACAAACTGGAAGAGGACTTATCAATGGTGCACAGACCAAGTTTGATAAAAATCTATCGTGCGATTTATGAGAAAAATAGAAGAGCGTTTTTTTTCTATTTTAGCTCTATCTTACAAGGGGCGAAGGAACACCATCTGAACCAAACTGAGAGCGATTCTTATAAGGATGCTGCAGACGAAGTTGGAGAACAGTCCTCAGGTGATTGACGAGTAGAATGTGTTTAAATGTGTTTCTATTATTAGCTCTTGCAGCCCTTAAAAGAAGCCAAGAGAAACCATTTGAACAAGTCTGAGAAGAACCTTACAATTATGCTACAGACCAAGTTTTATAAAGGTCCATCCGGAATCGTCAGAATGCTACAGACTAAGTTTGAGTTTGGTGTAATTCTGATCAGTTGTTTTAGAATACTGTATGAAAAATAAGGACAGCAGACGACATTCAACTGATATTAATAATTCATCCTGAATCTTCAGTTCAGGCAAGCTAAAAATGTTTACCAGGATGCAGGAAAATGAACACCGTACCAACCACCTATACTTTTAGCTTACCCGTAGCAAAGTTCAGGTTATCTAAAACTTAACAAAATATTTATGGTTCTTGTATCCTGTACTTCTTCTAAGTGTCCTCTAGTCACTGTGTGAAGATCCAACATTTTTTCTGCATAGTATTTGAGTAATTTTCCAGATAAAAGGGTAAACAATGCACACAACGGAGATATACATACACAACGACTTAAGGGTAAAAGTTTAGACAGTAGAGTCATGTACTTACCATTAACCATTTCATCTGAAGCAACACTATTTCCACTGAACATTGTAGTTGAGTTTGACTGAACTGAATGTGCCAACACTGAACAGTTTCTCCTTTCTGATTCTCCTGTTGACTCCTGGGGTCTTCCTGATGCTCTGATAGAAGAGTATGAGTGTCTTGAAAGTCCAAGGGATGGCTGTGTACGTAGCTGTGACAATGCCAACGAAGAATTATCTCTGCTTTCTGGATCTTCTGTTGGTTGCTGGGTTAGACCTTCTCTTCCCTTTTTAATATTGTAAAGCACATATTGACTATATGAAGCCCTTCGGCATATTACTAGCTCAAGTACTAAATGTTTAGCCATTTTTTAAGTTTAAAATAGTTAATAATTTTGTTAAAATTTAAGCTAGAGTTAGAAAACATGTCATATGAGATAATCCCATGATTCAAAAGACTTGTGCAGAATCTGGAACGTTTGACATTGTCATTTCTGAGAAGCATGTTTACATGTAAAACTCTCATAAAATTTCTGCGTTAGAAAGGGGCATGATTTGACAAAATATTGTTTTTTCATGCTTTTTTCTTAAATTTAAATAAGTGTATGTTGGAGGAAAATGTAGGTTACTAGGTCAAACATGTCTTTAAAATTCTTTCAAACGATCTTACTTGGTGACCTAGTCTTTAACCACAGAGAAAAATAAAATAGAACTTGACATAAACTTCAAAGAGACAAAAGATAATAGGTAAGTGTAGATTTCTCGGAAGCACGGAGCACCAAAAACACAGCCCCAGAGCCACGCATTTGCCAACAACAAAAAGAAGCTGTAATGGAAAAATATTTCAGACGGGTTGCTTCAAACATCCAACAAGTACACATCATATCATGCTAAATATTGATGGAGGGGAAGGAAACAGTAAAGGGCGGAATGGGGTCGCGAGGGGTGGAAGGAACCCGAAGGGGAAAGTTGAACAAGGACGAATATACAAGAGACTGCCATGTTCTTTAGAAACAGTCGCACTACAACGTAAACCACAATAGCGCAGTCACTCATGTACCAAAGATAAACATACAACTACGATTAAACTGAATAACATAGAGAAACGAACAAACAACACATAAGAAAACAGTAGGGCACCGTTATAGACTCGCAAGCATACAAACGCACCCACACAAGTAGGGAAAAAAACAAGTAACGTCTTAGGATTCGGCTGCCAAAACAAAGAGGAGCCACGAAAACTTACTAAAAGTAAAGGGGGAGGGGATGCAAAAAGTAGCGTAAATGCAAGGGAAAGGAGCGGACAATAAGGGGAGTGAAGCGGAGGAAAAACGCTTACAACAAACAAGAAACATACGCAACAGACAATACAAAACAGACAAAACAACCAGTTGAAAATAGGGGCACCGCCTTGGAACGTCAGTAACCTATATAAAGAAAACTGGGGGTTTAAACGCGTTTAGGGCATGCCAACATCGCACTTACCCTATTCCCAACAAGTTAGACAAGACAATGTTCATAAAATAACAACAAACAAGACTATATACGCAATACAAAATGGATAGTTAATAAAATGCTTACAACAAACAAGACTACGTACGCAACACAAAAACGAGGGAGACAGAAAACAAGTTGAAAACAGGGGCACCGCCTTGGAACGGTCAGTAACCTATAAAAAGGAAACTGGGGGTTTAAACGCGTTTAGGGCATGCCAACCTCGCACTTACCATATTATCAACAAGTTAAAGAACACAAAGTAAATAAAATCCCCGCTGAGAAAGGCTCTAACATTAGTGCAAAAATAACAGATAAATAAAGCAAAAAATAAAATTAAGGTAAATGTAAGGTATATCTACACCATTATGACAGGAAAAAATTCTCTATGTCACATAGAATATTCTCTATGTCACAACATTCTGAAAAAATGTTATGAAGATCAGGCAGAAAATGTGGCTTCTAGAGAGTTAACTAAGACTTGAAATTTGTTGATCTAGTGAGTTATTTTTTTTATTTCAAATGGCCTATTTTCAAATTTAAGATGCTGCTAAGAGAAACGAGCTGACCAAGCGTCATTACAATAGGGTCAAAATTGTGACCTCAACTCCACTGATTCACTTGAACTGTTCACATATCCCTATTGTATGTGACATAGAGAATTCTTTCCTGTCATAATTGTAGAAATTCTAAAAAGGATACCTTCAGCTTAAGTCAGTCAAAGATGAAATTTTATAATATACTAGATATACTTACACTTCTTGTTCTCCGCAAACTTATCACAGTTTCATTTACTGCTCCAGCATCTGCAGGAATAGAACTTTCTGTTACAATGGCAGAAGAAACACTATGAGCTGATCTTTATAATGATGCTACAAACAAAGTTTGAAGAAGATCCATCCGGCAGTTCATTAGAATATGTCACGTAAAGGTTTTTCAAATTTCAGCTCAGACGGTCCCTTAAAGGATAGTGAAACTGGACACATCTGAGGAAGCTTTCACATTCACTGGAGTGTTTTAATTGGTCAAATGTGGATTAAGATAATGGACAATAGCTTAAGTCTGTGTCAAATATATTTAGTAACAACAAAGATAGAGAAGTGTATCGAAACGTTAAATAAGTATAAAAGGGACATAATTCATGGAAACTTTCTGAAAAAGTAATGTACCATGGCATTGTGTCATATCATGTGGCTAATAATGTTGAGTGACTATTTGAAGTTTGAATCAAATAAGGTAGATAGACTAGAAGTGCATCACAACTTGAACCTAAAATGCTAGTAAAACGGGAGCCAAACTCACAGCATTTTGGTGCCACCATCATGAATATTGTGTCATATGATGTGGATGACCATGTGAAACAACCGCATTACGTATGAATAAAATCTATTAAGTAACAACAGAGATATAACGAAAAAGCAACAAAATTTAACCGAAATTCTGAAAAAAGGGGTCATAAGTCACTAAATAATTGAGTCAGAATTATATACCTTGTGATGACGACGGTGATGTGGAAGAACTATTTTAAGTTTAAATCAAATCAATTAAATAATAGCAAACATAAAGTGAAAGTGCACCAACATTAACCTGAAATTCTAAGTAAAAGGAGACATAATTCATATCATATTGGTGCCAGAGTTATGACGTTTATGACATATGATTTGAGTGACGATGTGCTACAACAGTTTTAAGTTTGAATCAAATCCGTTTGGTATTAATAGATATAGAGATTGAATAAAAACTTTTACCGAACCAGAAATTTATGTAGAAAGGAGGCATAATGTATAAAATATTGATGCCAGAGTTATGATTCTTGTGTCATATGATGTGGGAGATGATTTGAACAATTGTTTTAAGATTAAATCAAATCCCTTATGTATTAACAAAGATAAAGTGAAAAAGTATTAAAATTAATCTAAAATTCTAAGTAAAAAGGGGGCATAATTCATGATCAATTGGTTTCGGAGTTATGGACCTTGTGTCATATGATGTGGGAGATGATTTGGAACAGATGTGCAAGTTTCAATCACATCCATTCAGTAATAACTGAAATAGATTGCAAGTGCACCTAAACTTTACCCTAAAATTCTAGTAAAAAGGGGGATAATTCATAAAATATTGGTGCAAGAGTTATGGCTTTTGTGCCGGGTGATAAGGGTGATGATGAGAAATAACTATTTTAAGTTTAAGAAAATCCATTAAGTAGTTACAGAGACAAAGAGAAAAGGGAAAGTGCGTCAAAACTTTAACAAAGGTGTGGATGTGGAAGGATGCCGACGCCGTGGCGAAAAGGATAGCTCTCCATATACCTCGTATAGCCGAGCTACAAACTGGAAGAGGACTTATCAATAGTGCACAGACCAAGTTTGATAAAAATCTATCGTGCGATTTATGAGAAAAATAGTTTAGAGCGGTTTTTTTTTTCTATTTTAGCTCTATCTTACAAGGGGCGAAGGAACACCATCTGAACCAAACTGAGAGCGATTCTTATAAGGATGCTGCAGACGAAGTTGGAGAACATTCCTCAGGTGATTGACGAGTAGAATGTGTTTAAATGTGTTTCTATTATTAGCTCTTGCAGCCTTTAAAAGAAGCCAAGAGAAACCATTTGAACAAGTCTGAGAAGACCCTTACAATTATGCTACAGACCACGTTTTATAAAGGTCCATCCGGAATCGTCAGAATGCTACAGACTAAGTTTGAGTTTGGTGTAATTCTGATCAGTTGTTTTAGAATACTGAATGAAAAATAAGGACAACAGACGATGGACATTCAACAGATATTAATAATTCATCCTGAATCTTCAGTTCAGGCAAGCTAAAAATGTTTACCAGGATGCAGGAAAATGAACACCGTACCAACCACCTATACTTTTAGCTTACCCGTAGCAAAGTTCAGGTAATCTAAAACTTAACAAAATATTTATGGTTCTTGTATTCTGTACTTCCTCTAAATGTCCTCTAGTCACTGTATGAAGATCCAACATTTTTTCTGCATAGTATTTGAGTAATTTTCCAGATAAAAGGGTAAACAATGCACACAACGGAGATATACATACACAACGACTTAAGGGTAAAAGTTTAGACAGTAGAGTCATGTACTTACCATTAACCATTTCATCTGAAGCAACACTATTTCCTCTGATCATTGTAGTTGAGTATGACTGAACTGTATGTGCCAACACTGAACAGTTTCTCCTTTCTGTTTCTCCTGTTGACTCCTGGGGTCTTCCTGATGCTCTGATAGAAGAGTATGAGTGTCTTGAAAGTCCAAGGGATGGCTGTGTACGTAGCTGTGACAATGCCAACGAAGAATTATCTCTGCTTTCTGGATCTTCTGTTGGTTGCTGGGTTAGACCTTCTCTTCCCTTTTTAATATTGTAAAGCACATATTGACTATATGAAGCCCTTCGGCATATTACTAGCTCAAGTACTAAATGTTTAGCCATTTTTTAAGTTTAAAATAGTTAATAATTTTGTTAAAATTTAAGCTAGAGTTAGAAAACATGTCATATGAGATAATCCCATGATTCAAAAGACTTGTGCAGAATCTGGAACGTTTGACATTGTCATTTCTGAGAAGCATGTTTACATGTAAAACTCTCATAAAATTTCTGCGTTAAAAAGGGGCATGATTATTTAAATTTAAATAAGTGTAAGTTGGAGGAAAATGTAGGTTACTAGGTCAAACATGTCTTTAAAATTCTTTCAAATGATCTTACTTGGTGACCTAGTCCCACAGAGAAAAAAAATTAGAACTTGACATAAACTTCAAAGAGACAAAAGATAATAGGTAAGTGTAGATTTCTCGGAAGCACGGAGCACCAAAAACACAGCCCCAGAGCCACGCATTTGCCAACAACAAAAAGAAGCTGTAATGGAAAAATATTTCAGATGGGTTGCTTCGAACATCCAACAAGTACACATTATATCATGCTAAATATTGATGGAGGGGAAGGAAACAGTAAAGGGCGAAATGGGGTCGCGGGGGGAGGGGGGGTGGAAGGAACCCGAAGGGGAAAGTTGAAAAAGGACGAATATACAAGAGACTGCCATGTTCTTTAGAAACAGTCGCACTACAACGTAAACCACAATAGCACAGGCACTCATGTACCAAAGATGCCGAAGGGCTTCATATAGTCAATATGTGCTTTACAACTACGATTAAACTGAATAACATAGAGAAATGAACAAACAACACATAAGAAAACAGTACGGCACCGTTATAGACTCGCAAGCATACAAACGCACCCACACAAGTAGGGAAAAAAACAAGTAACGTCTTAGGATTCGGCTGCCAAAACAAAGAGGAGCCACGAAAACTTACTAAAAGTAAAGGGGGAGGGGATGCAAAAAGTAGCGTAAATGCAAGGGAAAGGAGCGGACAATAAGGGGAGTGAAGCGGAGGAAAAACGCTTACAACAAACAAGAAAACATACGCAACAGACAATACAAAACAGACAAAACAACCAGTTGAAAATAGGGGCACCGCCTTGGAACGGTCAGTAACCTATATAAAGAAAACTGGGGGTTTAAACGCGTTTATGGCATGCCAACATCGCACTTACCCTATTCCCAACAAGTTAGACAAGACAATTATCATAAAAAAACAACAAACAAGACTATATACGCCATACAAAATGGATAGTTAATAAAATGCTTACAACAAACAAGACTACGTACGCAACACAAAAACGAGGGAGACAGAAAACAAGTTGAAAACAGGGGCACCGCCTTGGAACGGTCAGTAACCTATAAAAAGGAAACTGGGGGTTTAAACGCGTTTAGGGCATGCCAACCTCGCACTTACCATATTATCAACAAGTTAAAGAACACAAAATAAATAAAATCCCCGCTGAGAAAGGCTCTAACATTAGTGCAAAAATAACAGATAAATAAAGCAAAAAATAAAATTAAGGTAAATTTAAGGTAAATTTAAGGTATATCTACACCATTATGACAGGAAAAAATTCTCTATGTCACATAGAATATTCTCTATTACACAACATTCTGAAAAAATGTTATGAAAAACAGGCAGAAAATGTGGCTTCTAGAGTGTTAACTAAGACTTGAAATTTGTTGATCTAGTGAGTTATTATTTTTATTTCAAATTACCTATTTTCAAATTTAAGATGCTGCTAAGAACGAGCTGACCAAGCGTCATTACAATAGGGTCAAAATTGTGACCTCAACTCCACTGATTCACTTGAACTGTTCACATATCCCTATTGTATGTGACATAGAGAATTCTTTCCTGTCATAATTGTAGAAATTCTAAAAAGGATACCTTCAGCTTAAGTCAGTCAAAGATGAAATTTTATAATATACTAGATATACTTACACTTCTTGTTCTCCGCAAACTTATCACAGTTTCATTTACTGCTCCAGCATCTGCAGGAATGGAACTTTCTATTACAATGGCAGAAGAAACACTATGAGCTGATGCTCCGTGAATGTTTACAGACACTAGTCCACCATTTTCATGGAAGAGACAACTTGGAGATTGCCGTCTGTGTTCTGTGCTAACATCATCAAACATTTCCCAGTTTGAATGACAAGTGTTACAAAGATAACATCTTGTGCTTGTGGGTCCTTCTGTGTGGTCATAGTAAAATCCATTTCTAGCAAGAGCCAAAGCATTTCCATTGCCAGTGTAATTATGAAAAGTAGCCAGTCTCAACCATTCATACTGCATTCTCTCTTCATCTGATGGAGGTGTCCAAGTCGTCAATCTATCAAAGTATGATCCCAAAGCAAACACTTCAAAAGGTCTATCTAGCGTATACATTTCTCTAAGCACAGATTTTGCAGTTCTTTTCCATTCATTTGCTGGATACAACTTACAGTGTCTTTTAATCTTTTGAAGAAGCGACTTGTTGTTCAACACTCTTATACGAATCTTTATGTTTTTTTTTCTTTTTTTCTTTTTCAGAGGTGTAATTTTCCCGCAAAATTCTAAGTGAGCAGCCATATCAGAGGACCTGTCATTCAAAATTATATGCGAAGAATTCCTTTCTGAAATTGAAGTAGACCCCAACCCTGAGTCTACAGAAATTTGAGATAATTTTTCTTGATCTTCTCTAGAACTGTCAATTTCAGGCCTATACTTAAACCTCTTACTTGTGTGCCTTTTATTTGTCTTTTCCAACAATCCATGAATGGGCTTTGAAGCATTGTTATTTTGTTTTGTTTTCTTTCGTCTATTTGTTTTCTTGGTTCCTTTTCTACCTTCCCTTTTCGGAAATACTATCTTTCTATTTCTCACTGGAATAACAGAGTTGCTGACGTCCATATCTTCAGCAATAGGAGTAACACATGCCTTATCCATGCAGTCAGGAATGCTCTCATTTTTAGTTTTAGAAACAGGCACAATGTAGTTAAAGGATTTCTCGTCAATCGCAGACAGCAGCTCTGGTTGATATTTTATACTTGGCCTATGTTTAGAGAAAGTGTGTGAAAAGCATGGCGAACTCTTGAGACCATCTGACATTGCTCTGAAATTGCTTCTTTTTAAAAGCTTACATACACCACTCCCTTTATATATTTCTGAAAGAATTCTAGCAACATTTCTTTGTAATTGATCTGTTGAAATCCTAACTTCAGTGAGTGCATAGTACAATGGAAACAAACATAGTTTGTAACTTTTAATATTAATAGCAACTGGTCCATCAGTTTTGTATAACAGCACAGATGTAACTTCAGTATGTTTAAATTGTACATTCCTGACTTTTTCTTTGCAATGTCCTGTCAACAAATTACCAGATTTTTCTATTTTTCGTTTTACATTTTCGGTGACAAATTTTGTTTCTGGAGGGCAGCCACTACCAGGCAACGCGTTTTTACTAACAAAGTAATTATTCCCAAAGCTATACATATCTTCAAAACAAACCACATTTTCGGCATTCTTTTCAAAGTAATCAGGAGCTAATGTGGCTCCAAAATGAGTTTCGTAAACATCTATAAAAGGTTGACATGAATCCTTTGACTTGCTTTCAATACCTAAACTTAAGTCCCCAAGCAAAAAGTTATTTCTGTTGTCGTCACCTTGTTCAGTATGAATTGATTTCTCTTGAGAAAGATAGTCAAGGCAATGGCTATCAATATCAAAACTGCTTTTACCTTCTTCGAAGAAAACAAACTCAGTTTTTGGAGTTTTAATTTCTGCATGATTCATTTCAGCTTCAACATCTTTAATATCAGGGTTATGCTGTCTCCATGAATTATCTTCATCCTCTGTCTTTCTGAGATATATGCCTTGGTTTTGATAAGCCACTTTATTTAAACTATGAAATTCTTTCAGATCTTTCTTATCTCTTTCAACACTGAAGCAGATGTTGGCCTTTTTTAATACATTATAGCCATCAAAGTCATTCTCTGAATTTTCGAATGTTTTTACAGGATTATGTGGAATATGACAGGTTTTTTCTTTACATTCTTTAATCATATGTTCTTTGTTTTCACGTGTTAAACTCTCTGAATATATATAAACATAACTTTCAGCGTTCTTCACTGAACCTGGTGAATGAGAATTTTCATTTTTTTCTTCCAGTACGTGATCCTTGATACCATTAGTAATACCTTGACCGAAGTCTCTTGAACTTTCACGTGAGCTTAAGTCTTGAGTAAGCAGAACATCCCTAGCTGATGAGATGGTGTCTGAAGGATATTCTGTTGCACTAGTTATTTTCAAACTATTTTCATTTTGATCTTCTGCAACAGGGTCTGGTAACTTCAGGTGACTTACTCTTTCCTGAATTTCAAAGTTGGTTGAAATCCATATAACAGACTTTAACTCTGTTTCTTCTTCTCCACCCAGAGTACAAATTGATAAAGTTTCAAGTTCTGGCAGTTCTGAACAACATTTCCCATCATTTAATCCAAATTGCCTTTGTTCTTCATAGCCTTTATACTCTTTATCCAAATTTTTATTTAACTGATTATTTGACCTTGAAATATCTTCTGGTGAATATATAATACTGATATTTTTATTTCTCGTCGCAAATGGCTCTGGCAAATCCTTTATTGAAGTATGTTCTTGAAAAGGGCTGCATCTAAGACAATCTAGGTCTGTTTTTTTCCTCTCGGCATACCGAAACATTGGTTGAACCTCTTGGACGTTGTTCTGGATGCTATCATCTGCTGCCTGTTCTGTCACATTTTGTGCACTACTAACATTGGCATCTGATATAATTAACAAGGAACCTCCGTCTTCATACCAGTTAGAACTTTCCACCCAAATTCCTGTTTCATCCTGCACCGGTAACTCTTGCACTTGTATTGGAAATTTATCACTGGAATGATTTCGGCGAAAAAAATTATGTGCTTTCCTTTTGATTTTTTTTATCTTACTTTTAGTGTTTGTCTTTCTTTTGGTAAGCTTTGCTGTCTGAATCAGGCTCTGAGAGAAACAGTTACTGATTTTTGAATGTTCAGAATTCAATTTCAAGCAAGTTTCATGTAAAGTAGGATCATCTATACCATTTTCTACTTTCTTTGATAATAAACCTTCTTGAAAGCATCCTCTTTCTAAGCTTAACTCTGAAGGACCCACTTCATCTATCATTGATGCATCTAGCACTTGTACTTGTGCATTATGCTTTCGTCGGAAAAACGTTTTTGTTTTTGATTTCTCTCTATCACTTTTATTATTCGTCCTATTCTTTCTACTTGTGGCTGTACTTGAACTTTGTCTATAATCTTCGTAATTCGTTTTCTTTTTACACTTTGTAGTTTCAAACGTGTAGTGATTGATGTGAACAGTACAATCCCTCATTTTTTCTATAGAATATGAATTCTTAGTATTGCAGTGTCCCATTTTCAACTTTTAAATAGTTCGAGAGCAATCTAAACTAAAGCTTGATATTTGAAAAATACACACTCTCACATCCACTCCCTGAAAACATCAATGCTGGTCTCTTCAGAGTCGCAGCTTCACTATGGCTAGAGTATTCAACTTATAAATGTGAGTTGTTCATCTGAAAACACAAACCATTTTTCTATATACATAGTTTGTATTAATGGTCAGAAGTTGTTTTTCCCTACTTGAAGAACAAGAAGGTCATGATGGCTCATCTAAAAACTATTCTCTTTTATGGCAAGTTTAAAAACAAGTTACCTACCTTGAGTACCTTGACCTTGCGTATTTGTAGTTTATGTGTTATCACTGACATACACAACTTTGGAGGACGACACCAGGCACCACTTCAAAACATTTAACATACTCAAGCCAATTTCGAACCCATAACAATGCGGGACATGTGAGTTGAAGACAATGACCTTAATCCCTCGGCCATGGTGTTCCCTAACATTGCTTCTGGCAAACTTCAAAGGATTTTCTATTTTTAGCTCTAGCGACCCATGAAAGAAGACAAGCTGAACACCTTGCAAAGAGTTGAGAGAAATCCATGCAATGACGCTTCAGAAAAAGTTTTGAAATCATCCATAAATCAGTTCACAAAGAGTTGTTAAAAGTTTTTGTTTTCTATCTTAATCTCTGATGGTTCCTAAAACGGTAAAAGCAAAATCATTTGAACCAACTGAATAGAATTTGCTGCAGACCATGTTTGGTGATTATCCATTTAGTGGTTCATAAGAAGTTTTTGCACCCACAGTGGTGGCAAGAGATTCAAACTTTAAGGTGGGACCCTAAACCACTCAGCCATGGAGGTCCCTGACTTTTCTTCTGATTAAGTTTAGAGGATTTTACCATTTTGGATTCTGATGACCTCTGAAAGAGGTCAAGCTGAAACACTTGAACAAAGCTTAGGAAAGTACATGCAAAAATGCTACAAAGTTTTGTAATTATCCATTAGGCAATCAATATCATTAGAATTAGAAATGGTATCTACCAAAGAAAATCTAAGGGGAACAACTCTTAATTGACCAATAAACTGAAACCAACATAAAATATTGGTCAAAACTAAAAGAAAAATCAGATATATTGTTTTCCCAACAACTGATCAGGCAGACAAAATATGACCTACATTTGTTTAAATGTCTTTGTATTTAATATACAACATGGAAATTTTTCTCATGGCTTACACAGATAGTTATTCTATAAGTTGTAATGAGGCCCTGATAGAAAGTTTAGTAGTATATGAAAAACAAGAAATATCTTTAAAAATGATGGTCGGCGAATTGTTAAGGAAAGAAGTTTATGAATTTTTCATCTAAGATTCATCTTTCATCTAACATTTTTCAAATTGCAAAACTAAATACCGCACTTTAACAATTTAAATGGTTCTCTTTTAATTTTTCGCAAAGGTTTCGTAAGGTTGCAATTTTGTTTCGTTTATCCTTAGACGAATAATTACAGCAGTAGTTTGATGAAGAGGTCATTGAACGTGTTTATATTTTTAGCTAAATTGGTCCCTATCCCCATTTGTAACAAAATAGCAGGAGACCTTACGATATTGTTACCCATCGAGTTTGATAAAAATCCATTACATTTTAGCGGTTAATGCGAAGAAAGTCATATCTACTTTTAGCTATAGTGGTCCCTAATAGGGCCCAAGTTCCTATATAAATAAATTTGGAAGAGGACTTTATAATGATGCTCCAGACCAAGTATGACAAAGATCCACCAAGCTGTTCATGAGACGCTGTATAAAGGCATTTCTAGTTTTAGCTCTAGCAGCCCCTAAAAGGGGTCAAATGTCCCAGCTGAACAAAGTTGGCTGCGGGCCTAATAAAGATGCTACAAATCAAGTTTGATTAGAATACATGAGAAAAAATCAATTAAAGGATTTTTTTATTTATTATTTTTATTTATTTCTAAAATAGGCCAACTGATCCCGCTTTAACAAATGCATATTCGCTATTCATGAATCTTTGGACAATGACGTCACACCTATAAAAAAGTGAAGGTCAAGCAAAACATACAATTGTAATTATTTCAATATTTCTGTTTCATAAGCAAAGTTTGACCGTAGTCATATCACATAGATAAACTGTATGCAGCGTACCTTCACTTCAGTGTAATGAGATTCAGTCATTTTATAGCATATATATAATGAAACAGATTTCAACTGAGTTCAATATTTGCATACCATACTAAAGAAAAATATTCATATATAATAAATCAGTTAAATAATTTATAACAAATATATCAAAGCAAACAAGTACTCATTTTAATATGCAATCTGAATAAGTCACAAAAGCAAGAAACCTTTTCATATACAGACGACAATTGTAACAAGGAAAATCTTTTAAAAAGCACTTCTCTACATAAAAGACTCTTATCACACCCTTATTCATGTGATACGCAGACCGTATTCAGCTCTTTCTTTAATTTGATATATGTTGGTATTTGAACAGGTTTTTTATCATATTTATTAAACTTACTTATCATTTTGAGATATATCAATATTCTTGCTAAATATACTGAGCCAAAGTTAGCTTTAAAACTGTGAACAGCGTAGTTTAGGATAAACGCTTTGTCTACATTTCACTCAGCGTAGCACAATCAACAGAGTGAAAGAAATTGACACTCTCGTCCAATCAGACAAAGTGTTGCATAAATCTTCCATTTTGATAAATTATCTATAATGCGTTATCAAGTAGTTTGATTTGCAAACTGAAGTCACGTGGCATCGGTAACGAAAACGAATTTAGACGGCGTCGCCGAATAAAATAATGCATAAATTCCTTTAAAGAAAGTTTACGACATTAAGAAACGTTATTAAGTTTTGATCTTTTAGCTAAAGTTATTTATTGTTCTCAATGATGATATCTTTAACAATGAGAAATTAAAAAAAAAAAAGTTAAATTGGTATCAAGTTTGTCTAACAACGTAGGTAGACTGGTTATATTCATCATGTCTCATTTTGAAAGTGTTCTTATGCTTTAGTAATTTTGAAACATTTCTCTTGCTGTTCACGAGTATGCTGCAAATAATGTAACACAAAAAGTCATTGTAATGAAATGAGATTACAACATTTTAAGGTAGTGGTTGTAATTACAACATTTTAATGTAGCTAATATGTAATGACTCTCTGCAGTGTATTTTAAGCAATCTGGATTGAACTATCACGATTATTACTTGCCACGGAAAACAAATAAATATTGAAAAAGCATATGGAGATTACTTTATTTGAATATTTTCGTTACAGAACTATAAGGTGTTTTATTTATTGTTGTTAACAAGGTAAGCGGGTAACGTCAGTATCAACAACATTTATTTACAAGTTAAACTGTTTACACAACTTGAAAAAAAATTGTAGGGGCCTTTCGTTTACAATTATATCAACAATTACCACCTGAATTAAATGCTTAATGAGTAGAACATTTTGCTGGTAAAATGGTGTAGGGTTTGTTCACATTATGAAATCTTTAATAACTTCTTTCAGGTATATTTTTGATATGGTTTCGGTAAGCTTATGATAAAGAGCATGTCATTCCCTTCCACTCAGATTTTTTTCATGAGTTTTAGACTCTTGGCTAGTCTTGGATTTTGACGGTATTTAAAAGACAAAAGAAGTTCATTATAGGCATTTTCAAAGCGTTGAAAGTAGACTAAACAAACTTACACTATACTCTACTGAATTTGATTTAGCTGTCGAGACTTTTGATAAAGACTATAATTGGGGAAATACTAAATATAAAATCATTGAAAAACGGTCAATACAACAGTTGTCCATTTTGCTTCAGATATTTTGAGAACTTCATTTTTACACTTCAAATATTTCTGTTTTTATATGGAGAGGAGGAAAACCATAAATATATTTAGTAAATTGGTGCACTTAGCTATCATTTCACTCTGAAAAAAAAATCTGTAAAGATGAATTTGAATATTTTGCTACCTTCTCTATTAAAAGCTTTTGCTATGTTAGCTCTGGCTGTTCCTAGAAGGAAACACAGAAACTATTTGAACAAACAAGAAGATGGATACAACATATATGGGTGCAACAAATTTGAAAACTCATTCTTTTTATGTTGCTTTCAAGAGGCAAAACTAATAGTAAAACATAATGCAAAAAAGCCTCTTCTAAAACTTTAAAAAATGGATTTAAACTAGATTATTGATCCAAAAGATTAGTTTCGTTCATCTAATAGAATTCCACGCAGATATTTTGGTTTTTATATTGATAACCAATTTCGTAATATAGAAAAAGTGGAAAACCACAGGTCGTCCGACACGACATAAATGAAAATGTCGCAGGATCGGCTTCATCGAACCTGTTCATTGACGGTAGTGGAAATGCAAACTACCGTCCACGCTCTCTAGCCTCGGTTTAAGCAGGAAATCAACATGCATGTACACATGTTATAGGTACCAACTCCATCCAATCATATTCATAATTACAGAATGTGAACACAAGCCGACTGCTGCTCATCGCTCCGGTATGGTATAGTGTAAGGCTACCAATAGAAAAAAGAGAAATGGCCAAAACATAACAATTTGATAAATCAAGGCCTGTTACTCTGCAGAAAATCAGCAAACAGGGAGTTGCCTGTGACAGGCACATGAAGGCTAGGCAGGCAGTGATCTGAGAAGTTTTCATGTAATTCCCCCTAGTGGTATTGGAGCATTGACACAGACATTAGTGCCAGGTGTATATCATTTATTAGCTCGAACATTCGTCTAACTAATTCAAAATTTCGAGTTACTAATTCGAAATATCGAATTACAATGTCGGAATTTCAAGCTATTATGTCAAAATTTCGAGTTATTAAGTCGAAATTTCTAGTTACGTATCTCGAAAGATTGAGTTACTTACTACAATAGATGTATAGGTCTTGGACAAGATTAGGTACCTGGTGTATCCATCGGGTAGTCCAAAAGGGTCATATGATTAAGATAACCGGGCAGCTTTTGCTGATAAAAGATATCACTATTTAAACCATGTTTAAGTCTGTAAGGTTTTCGACCTAGTTTGAGTCCATAGGGCAAGGAAATATAGACATACCTATACCTTCATTTACATGTATAGTATGTTCAGGTGGTAGGGGCTCGAACTAGGTCGAAAACCTTTCAGATATGGTCAAAAAGGTGAAATATTTTAAGTTTGAATACTCCCCGTCCACCTTCTATAGCCTCTCCTCAAAATCTAGACCAGGTCTAGTACAATCCAGGTACCCAATCTTGGTCAGACTCATTACTACACGTTCATTTAGGGTATGTCTATATTTCCTTGCCCTATGGGCTCAAACTAGGTCGAAAACCTTACATACTTAAACATGGTTTAAATAGTGATATCTTTTATCAGCAAAAGCTGCCCGGTTATCTTAATCATATGACCCTTTTGGACTACCCGATGGATACACCAGGTACCTAATCTTGGCCAAGACCTATACATCTATTGTAGTAAGTAACTCAATATTTCGAGATACGTAACTAGAAATTTCGACTTAATAACTCGAAATTTCGACATAATAGCTTGAAATTCCAACATTGTAACTCGATATTTCGAATAAGTAACTCGAAATTTTGAATTAGTTAGACGAATGTTCGAGCTAATAAATGATATACACCTGGCACTAATATCTGTGTCAATGCTCCAATACCACTAGGGGGAATTACATGAAAACTTCTCAGAAGTGATCACTGCCTGCCTAGCCTTCATGTGCCTGTCACAGGCATCTCCCTGTTTGGTGATTTTCTGCAGAGTAACAGGCCTTGATTTATCAAATTGTTATGTTTTGGCCATTTCTCTTTTTTCTATTGGTAGCCTTACACTATACCATACCGGAGCGATGAGCAGCAGTCGGCTTGTGTTCACATTCTGTAATTATGAATATGATTGGATGGAGTTGGTACCTATAACATGTGTACATGCATGTTGATTTCCTGCTTAAACCGAGGCTAGAGAGCGTGGACGGTAGTTTGCATTTCCACTACTAGTGAGTAGGTTATAGGAAAAAGATGTTTCCTTTTGTGAAGAAAGCACCAAACTTTGTATGTAACTATTTTGAAGTATGCTGAATCCAGAAAAAGGAGGAGACACGCAGTTCGCTAACCTCAATTAGCTTAAAATGAGGCCTCAAAAAGGGACCTATATTTTATTTATTTTAATCATATATTTTTGAAAGCAATGTCCAAAAGGTTAAGTTATAACCTAAATAAGTAACTATTATTGACATAATATTTATTTGGTTACATTTAGACACATTTAATAAATAGAACACTGACAAATGACTTAGATGAGGCCCTAAAAGGGGAAAAATTGTTTGAAAATTTCATTTACTAGACAACTTCATTTTTAATTTTGAATATTATATCACTCAGGTAAACAAAACTAGTTTTAGACAACTATTTAATTATATCAACATATTATTTAAACATTCTTTGCATTTTGAGGTTCATTAAGGGTATTTTATAAAACAAGTTTACATATACTTACACACTGTAATTCATATAATCGATTTTACAGAGCATGTACCTACATGGGGTACCGATAGTTCGATTTCCCTATGAATATTATTATTAAGCATTCAAAAGAGCATTTAAAAAAGGTGTTATTTTGTGTTTTTCTAGTAATTCAATATCTAATTTAAATTCATGTTAACATTTTGTACAAAACATTATTTATATGTTTATCAAGACAATCGGTGACCTCAAGCTAAAGCATACGATCATCCTAATTCTTTCTTTACATCAAAAGAAAATGGAATGTGAACTAAATGTATTGTAGTATTTATCATGGCTAATTTATACTATATTCAAAGATACTAATTTATTTGAATTTGATTAAGATTTCAAGTTTTAGAATCAGTCTAAATTCCGCTACCTTGAAAATAGTACTGATATAGTATGATAGGTTAACCTTTGTACGGTTTGAATCAACGACCTTCCTATTGATCAGACAACACCTTTACCACTAGACGGTCTTTCTCACTGAACACCTCCACAGAACTTATAACTACAAACATTTCTAAAGTGCAGTGACTTACTGCAGACACCCCGAGAACACAAATAGTTACATATAAAAAATGTTTAAGATGAAAATACGATACAGAAATCAAACCAAATAGAGTTAGATGTAAATGTTTCAAGGTAAGGATTAATCGATCAGTTTATAAACAATGTCTCCATAAAATATACTCAACTGCAATTATTTTGCACATTAAGCCTTTTGATAAATAACTAAATAGTGCATTTTCTGTCTTAGGTTCCAGATCGGTCTTTATAATGATATCATGTATCTGATAAAGAAATGATCATTCAGAACATTGCACTTGTGGGTCATAGTTGAGTATAGTCTGCATTTCGATTTAGCTGATGAAGCTCATTCAGCACGAGTAAAATGACTATAAAAATGGTTATAATCATAGGGTGCTCTTTTGTCCAATACAATGTTAGGAATACCTCACAGTTGCGCAATTATAAGTCCTAGAATGATTGCTGATTTAGTGTAATGTCCCAAGCATTCTTTCGTGAACTTACAAAAGTTGAATAAAAAGTTACGATCAGGTTACCCTGAACAAATAACTTGGCTTGATACATTTATATCTGCTTTCTTATGTATTCTTGGAGTTACGTTGAGGAGTTTCCTCTAACTTATAGTAGCTAATTATGAAGCGTATTACATAATTAAAGCCAAGTTCTCTTGACCATTTCCAGTTAACAGGATTAGTAATGTCAATATATGCTATAAATGCCTGTCTACAACCTGCATGATACAGTTATTTGCTACATACGTGAACGTCTCTCGGGGGTTTGCTTTCAATACGTCTAAGTGCTTAAGAAACTATATTCTCTAGCTCCATTTTGATATTTCTTTGCATGATAGAACAACCCATCCTTCCAGTTGTCATGTGCGCTTCTTGAATCTTTTTAACACAGCATAACCATAAGTAAAGATATCCTATGTCTTGCAAACGTATTGAAACAGTATCACAACCAGATATATATATCACTTCTGGTGCCCACTCGGTGAAATTATAACGTGATATTACACCGAAACCAACAATTATCCTCTATTTAATAGTAAACTTTGTATATCTGTCAATACCAAATTGTTGTTTGTCTATGCTAGTGATATGTTATCCATGTTTGGATCATATGAAACATTATTTTATAGATAAATTTCAATTTAAAGGAAAAATTAATATTTTCGAAACATTTTTACCTCCCTTTTTTAAACTGATTTAAAAGGAGGTTCCAGGGCAGATATAGCGTGTCTCCTCCTCTTGTAGGATTAAGTATACCTTAATGTAATTTCATGCAAACTTTGGTGCTTTCTTCACAAAGGGGAACATCTTTGCAATTTTTTGTTCCATATCTTACTCGCTATACCGTCAATGAACAGGTTCGATGAAGCCGATCCTGCGACATTTTCATTTATGTCGTGTCGGACGACCTGTGGTTTTCCACTTTTTCTATATTACGAAATTGGTTATCAATATAAAAACCAAAATATCTGCGTGGAATTCTATTAGATGAACGAAACTAATCTTTTGGATCAATAATCTAGTTTAAATCCATTTTTTAAAGTTTTAGAAGAGGCTTTTTTGCATTATGTTTTACTATTAGTTTTGCCTCTTGAAAGCAACATAAAAAGAATGAGTTTTCAAATTTGTTGCACCCATATATGTTGTATCCATCTTCTTGTTTGTTCAAATAGTTTCTGTGTTTCCTTCTAGGAACAGCCAGAGCTAACATAGCGAAACCTTTTAATAGAGAAGGTAGCAAAATATTCAAATTCATCTTTACAGATTTTTTTTTCAGAGTGAAATGATAGCTAAGTGCACCAATTTACTAAATATATTTATGGTTTTCCTCCTCTCCATATAAAAACAGAAATATTTGAAGTGTAAAAATGAAGTTCTCAAAATATCTGAAGCAAAATGGACAACTGTTGTATTGACCGTTTTTCAATGATTTTATATTTAGTATTTCCCCAATTGTAGTCTTTATCAAAAGTCTCGACAGCTAAATTAAATTCAGTAGAGTATAGTGTAAGTTTGTTTAGTCTACTTTCAACGCTTTGAAAATGCCTATACTGAACTTCTTTTGTCTTTTAATGTGTTCATGAATATGTAACTTGGAAAAAAAATGAATTCTGGTCCTTTACTTAGTAGAAAAATAGACAGTCCGTATATCTGTTCTAATTTTTGCTGTAAATAACGTATCTGACCCAGAGTCATCAAACCTCACAGGATTGTCAATTCAGCATGTAAAATTGTGCGACTGGTGTTTTAATTGGGATTCCACACAGCCAGACCAGAGTTATGGCTCTTTACTTGGTCAAAAGTATGCAAATAAAGGGTGTTAACATTTGTGTTGCATGTATCCTAGAATGTATTGGACCAAGGATTATGTAACATTATAGAAATGTTATTTAGTGTATCACGTTGTGCATCTAGGGTTTTGTTTGAGATTTCACTCAGCCAGAACAAAGTTATGACCCTTAACTTAGTAAAAGGTAAGCATAAAAGGGCATAAAAGTTTGAGCCACACGAATCTTCAAACGTATTTGAAGTAAGGTCACGAAACATTAGAGCAATATTATTCAGCATGTGAAGTTGTTTACCTTAGAGTTTGTTTGGGATTTTCAATGGTCAGCAGACAAGTGTTATGGCTCTTGATTTAGTAAAAAAATATACATAGTTTGTATTGAATGTATCTCAATAAGTATTTGACTTAGAGGATGGTTATACAGGATCTAAAGTTGTGAACCTTGTGAACTGTTTGGGGTTTTACTTGGCCAGTTATGGTCCTTGACTTCGTGAAAAATTCACATAAAATGCTTAAACGTTTGTATTGCCTATATCTAAAAAAGGCATGAAATCATACAAAAGTATTATTCAGCATGTAAATTTATGCATCTGGATTTACTTTAGATTTTACTCTGTAAGACCAGAAATATGGCCCTTGGGTTAATCAAAATAATGCAATAAGTGCATTAAAGTTATTGTCACATGTATCAAAAATGTTTAACCTAGACACTTGAAATGTTAGAGGAATTTTATACATCATGTGAAGTTGCACTTCGCGTTTTCTGTTTGCAATTTCACTCAGTAAGATCAGAACTACGGTCCTTGACTTGGTGAAAAGATACATAAAGTGCTTTAATGTCTTTGTTGCATATATCTGAAAAAAAAATCATCTAGAATCTCGAAACCATGTGCAGTGGAAGAAAGTGGAAT
>NW_026462869.1:0-10147 GCF_021730395.1 Mercenaria mercenaria | reverse complement strand
CGGAATGATGGCCCTTGAATTACCGAAAATCGGCTTTTTTTACTCTTGTCCGCGCTCTTAAGTCGAACAGTTCTCATCCGATCTTTACCAAACTTGAACCAAATGTTTTTGCCCATAATTCCTCGGCCAAGTTCATTAACTAGCCCAATCGCCCCAGTCACTTTAGAATAATGGCCCTTGAATCACCCAAAATCAGCCGTTTTACTCTTCAAAGATTCTATTTGTAGTAAGTAAACAGTATATAAAGACTGACTTACTATTTAGATGATTAGGCAGTTGTGGGAGACATGCGCTTTTCTCAAAAGCAGCTCTAGTTCATACATATATATCAAATTAGTACTGTCAGCCAAGTCTGTAAGAATGTATGGATAGCTTACATGCAGGGCTTCGGAAATTTGCCAGTTTGTCGGTTTTGGACCGATTTTTAACTCACCTGTCACAAAGTGACAAGGTGAGCTTTTGTGATCGCGCGGTGTCTGTCGTCCGTCGTCCGTCCGTGCGTGCGTGCGTCCGTAAACTTTTGCTTGTGACCACTCTAGAGGTCACATTTTTCATGGGATCTTTATGAAAGTTGGTCAGAATGTTCATCTTGATGATATCTAGGTCAAGTTCGAAACTGGGTCACGTGCCATCAAAAACAAGGTCAGTAGGTCTAAAAATAGAAAAACCTTGTGACCTCTCTAGAGGCCATATATTTCACAAGATCTTCATGAAAATTGGTCAGAATGTTAACCTTGATGATATCTAGGTCAAGTTCGAAACTGGGTCACGTGCCTTCAAAAACTAGGTCAGTAGGTCTAAAAATAGAAAAACATTGTGACCTCTCTAGAGGCCATATATTTCACAAGATCTTCATGAAAATTGGTCAGAACGTTCACCTTGATGATATCTAGGTCAAGTTCGAAACTGGGTCACGTGCCTTCAAAAACTAGGTCAGTAGGTCAAATAATAGAAAAAACCTTGTGACCTCTCTAAAGGCCATATTTTGCATGGGATCTGTATGAAAGTTGGTCTAAATGTTCATCTTGATGATATCTAGGTCAAGTTCGAAACTGGGTCATGTGCGGTCAAAAACTAGGTCAGTAGGCCTAAAAATAGAAAAACATTGTGACCTCTCTAAAGGCCATATATTTCATGAGATCTTCATGAAAATTGGTCAGAATGTTCACCTTGATGATATCTAGGTCAAGTTCGAAAGTGAGTAACGTGCCTTCAAAAACTAGGTCAGAAGGTCAACTAATAGAAAAACCTTGTGACCTCTCTAGAGGCCATATTTTTAATGGGATCTGTATGAAATCTGGTCTGAATGTTCATCTTGATGATATCTAGACCAAGTTCGAAAGTGGGTCATGTGCCATCAAAAACTAGGTCAGTAGGTCAAATAATAGAAAAACCTTGTGACTTCTCTAAAGGCCATATTTTCTTATGGGATCTGTATGAAAGTTGGTCTGAATGTTCGTCTTGGTGATATCTAGGTCAAGTTCGAAACTGGGTCACGTGCGGTCAAAAACTAGGTTAGTAGGTTTAAAAATAGAAAAACCTTGTGACCTCTCTAGAGGCCATATATTTCATGAGATCTTCATGAAAATTAGTCAGAATGTTCACCTTGATGATATCTAGATCAAGTTTAAAAGTGGGTCAAGTGTCTTCAGAAACTAGGTCAGTAGGTCAAATAATAGAAAAACCTTGTGACCTCTCTAGAGGCCATATTTTTTATGGGATCTGTATGAAAGTTGGTCTGAATGTTCATCTTGATGATATCTAGGTCAAGTTCGAAAGTGGGTTACGTGCCTTCAAAAACTAGGTCAGTAGGTCAAATAATAGAAAAACCTTGTGACCTATCTAAAGGCCATATTGTTCATGGGATCTGTATGAAAATTGGTCTGAATATTCATCTTGATGATATCTAGGTCAAGTTCGAAAGAGGGTCATGTGCGGTCAAAAACTAGGTAAGTAGGTCTAAAAATAGAAAAACCTTGTGACCTCTCTAGAGGCCATACTTTTGAATGAATCTCCATAAAAATTGGTCAGAATGTTCACCTTGATGATATCTAGATCAAATTTGAAACTGGGTCACGTGCCTTTAAATCTAGGTCAGTAGGTCAAATAATAAAAAATCCTTGTGACCTCTCTAGAGGCCATACTTTTCATGGGATCTGTATGAAAGTTGGTCTGAATGTTCATCTTGATGATATCGAGGTCAAGTTTGAAACTGGGTCAACTGCGGTCAAAAACTAGGTCAGTAGGTCTAAAATTATTAAAATCTTTTGACTTCTCTAGAGGCCATATTTTTCAATGGATCTTCATGAAAATTGATCTGAATATTCACCTTGATGATATCTAGGTCAGTTTTGAAACTGGGTCACGTGCGGTCAAAAAATAGGCCAGTAGGTATAAAAATAGAAAACCTTGTGACCTCTCTAGAGGCCATATTTTTCATGAGATCTTCATGAAAATTAGTGAGAATGTTCACCTTGATGATATCTAGGTAAAGTTCAAAACAAGGTCACGCACCTTCGAAAACTAGGTCAATAGGTCAAATAATAGAAAAATTTGTGACCTCTCTAGAGACCATATTTTTCAATGGATCTTCATGAAAATTGGTCAGAATTTTTATCTTGATAATATCTAAGTCAAGTCCAAAACTGGGTCACATGAGCTCAAAAACTAGGTCAGTATGTCAAATAATAGAAAAAACGACGTCATACTCAAAACTGGGCCATGTGGGAAGAGGTGAGCGATTCAGGACCATCATGGTCCTCTTGTTGACTTTTCAGACCGATTCAAAAACGAAAAAAATCGGTCCGGTAAAAATGGAGAAAAGTATAAATTTTGGTCTGATATCTCAGTACACCATCTACTGCCAAGCAGGAAATTGTTGGCTGCACCCTCAGATAAACAATAAACGTGTCAAACGGTCTGATTGTCACTTTGATAGTTGTTCCGTAATTAGCACGTGACGCAATCAGTGCTCGCGCGGCACATCCTTTAATGTTTGCAGACAGCCGACTGCAATGTATTAAACATTTTTGACTGGTTTCCAAATATGTCTGACTGGATCCAAATCATTTCGACGGGGATCCACTTCTTTTATTTAGAATCCGACGGATGGTTTATTTCAAAAGGCTATGTTTGATCACGGTAAAAAACAAATGGTCACTGCATTTAATCAAAGAGCTATGATTGTACATTATAGGTCTTTGATTCAATGAGACATCACACGGAAAACCGATCAAAATATTTTTTATAATTACTTGATTTGAAAAAATTACAAGATTCATTTGTTGGGGCTCCAGTTGAAACAAGTGCAGAAAATCGTCTTTGCAACCTGACTGTGCAAAAAAGAAAAAGAAAAAAAATGAACTGGCAAACACGAATGATAAAGAAAACCGGAGTGGCGCTGTTTATCACATCGGTCTTTTAAAAAGCGTTTCAAAATGAAATTTTGTTTACATCAGAAGAGAACATATAATTTTATAAAATGTAGTTGCTTATTGAAGTACAACATAAGTGAAATGAAATATCCGTGGCCAACACGCGTGACCTTTTGGTACTATACATGCGGGAAATTCGATCTCAGCGTTCATATAACGTACACATTCGGTCCGCGGCAGATTATTCTTAAAATACTGAGACTGTTTAGCAGAGAATATGTGTCGTGTAATTCACTTTGACGCATTGTATTTTATAGAATTCCGTCAAAGAATGAGGAAACATCACAAAGTATCTGCCTTGTATACGGTACCGGTCACGTGCATTGGCTTTTAGACTAGTTACGCACACGGTGTCAATGCCTCGGTAATTTTATCCTTACAAGTATTTTCTCGGAAAAACATCGAAATTTAAACAAAGTAACGATCACACATAACACTGAATAACTGTCTTCATTGTATGGAAACAGGCGGTGACCGGTAACTCAGTTTTAATGCATGACATGCTTATTTCTTTACTCTATCACGTTTTACAAAATATGTAATATTGGGAATGAGGTGGGTGGGATAGTGGCGATGTCAGGATTTTCGTTTCGGGCCGATTGAGTTATCAAAATTTCCGGAGACCTGCTTACATGTACCATACTTCTAAGTTGTTTCTTCAGATTAAATGTTTATGTAAGCTTCTTAAATTATAGACACAAGAATAAGAACCAAAGGACCAGATAAAAAACGGGCGAGGGAATTACAACGACAGAGACAAGAAGCGGAGAAAAGTGGGCGGGCCCCGTCTGGGTTTGGTGGTGGTGGGTTTGGCAGCCCCTCGTTTAATAGAGGTGATACAACAACTGTCATTGATACCACTCCTGTAGAACCTACAAAATCATCATACCAAGCACCAAGGTATAATTTCATAAAACCAACATCATATGTTAACCTCACCAAGGCAATGTGCAGAGCACACGACCCAGGTCACTAGATCCAAGGAAAGGTCACATTTGGCAGTGAAAGGTCAAATAGCTCAACTTCCTTTCTGCTGCATATCTTCTTAACCACTGGGAAGATTTTCTTAAAACTAGCGTCAGTTGTTAACCTCGTCAAGATGACATGCAGAGTGCACAACCAAGGTAACTAAATCCAAGTTCAAGGTCACATTACAGGTCAAATAGTTCTAACTTTGTGTCCCCACCTTATCTTCCTAACCTGTGGAAAGATTTTCATAGAACTAGTATCAGCTGTTAGCCACATCAAGACAACATGCGAAGTACACGACCCAGATCACTAGATCAAAGTTCCGGGTCACACTTCTAGATTGAATTACAAATATTCGTGTCTGCTCCATATCTTCTAAACCACAAGCATGAACTTCCTAAAGTAAGCATCAGTTGTTAATGTCATCCAACTGACAGTCAGGTTATTGTTAGGTCCAAGAGAATGAATAACTTAAATGTGTCCGCTTCGTATCTTCTTGACCACTTGAAAATTTTCCATAAAACTAGAATCAGTTGGTAACCTCATCAAGATGACGTTCAGGCTTTACAGTGTACAACCCAGGTGACTAGGTCCAAGGTCAAGGTCATGCTTGAAAGTCAAAGGTCATGATCACAACATTTAATTTCCCTGTATCAGAGCGGGGTCTGGCGGGTATTAATTAGTTTCTGTTTTACACAGAATGATTGAACTTTTTTTAATAAAAGACCTATTTCATAGCAGTCGACCATCAGGTAAAGGGAAGGCAATGGACTTGAGAAGCAAAAAGAAAGATGTTGATTCATTTGTAGGACAGCTCATGTCAGAAGGAGAAAGTAAGTTCTTATTTTGCTCACTTTTGTTGATTGAGTTTGTAATACTTGAGAGGATATCAATGAGTTTTGTTGGCTAAAACTATTGCCTGAGGTCTGATGAATTAGAGGTGAATTTGATAAGTTGTTTTGTTTAGCCCAGCAAATTTGTGTTAACTATTGACCAGTAAACAGCACAAACTATAGATCAGCAATTTGTATAAGGAGTCATGTTACAATTTTTATATTTTCATTGTTGAAGGCTATTTGTCTCCTACTGCTGTTCTTTTTGTATTAATTCAATGAAGCGTTGTAAAACAAAGGAAGTTAAGTCAAGATACATGGATGGGGGTTGAGTTCTTGGTAACAAGATACTTGGTGAAAATTTTAACCTTTACCCTGCTATATTTCTAAAATGGACTGGTCCATCTTTCAAACTGGACAGTACCACTTGTTTATCAAATGGGTGTTCACTGAAAATTTACTGACTGAATAGCGAACAGTGCAGACCATGATCAGACTGCACGGATGTGCAGGCTTGATCTTGGTCTGCACTGGTAGCAAAGGCAGAATCACATGCCGCCAACAGGCTAAAGGTTAAACATATTTGGAATGCATTCTTGTTGTTACTTACAGAGGTAACCAGTGTATCATCTAGTACAAATAAAGCTTTAGCAAAAGTTGCAACTCCTGCAATCAACCAGGAAGGGTAAGTGTACAACAGAAAGTTCTTGACCTCGACAAATAAATAGTGAAGAAAATAGGGATGGGAACGAATATTCGAATATTCGAATATTCGAAAATCGGTCGAATATTCGAATATGAAAATCAAATTCGAATATTCGTAAAAAAATTTCAAAATAAGTATCATTGGTTTTGGGCAATATGAGCATGCTAATTCTACAGAATAAAACCATTTCATGTTGGTTTATCGTGTATCAAAAGATGTCCAATTAACAAGAAAATAGCAATGCATATTTGGCAGGGGCCATCGTTAAGGTTTAACAGTTTGCAACAGGCGTCAATGTGTCAGATGCATGTCAAAAGATGTCCAATTAACAAGAAAATTGCAATGCATAATTACCTGGGGTCATCGCTACGGATTAACAGTTTGTATCAGGCGTAAATGTGATATCTTTTTATCTTTTGTTCATTTTTATTGGCGCCTGTTTTATGCAACAAGTTGTAGATTTTTTTTTCGAAAACAATATACCAAACTTGTAGACATTGTCGATCTTTTCACAATATTTTGTACGACGTTTCAGACCATCCACAGAATCGGTTTTCATCGGCAATCGGTCGTATTCGAATTAAATTCGAAGTACTTTATAATAAAATCAAGAAATAACATATGATTGATGTATAAGTTCATGTTGAAGGAGGTTTACTTGCTTTTTACACGACGATTTTTACACGCCGATTGAAAATTTTCAAAATGGCGGCGGTAATACAACAGCGCGTCACGTGTTTGAATTGGACGACCTAGATAAAATTGCGACGGTCTAAATTATAATCGTTTTGAGTTTTTATATCATTTTGAAGCTAAAACACTGAACTAGTTAAATATGTTCATGATTATACTGACAGAATCGTGAAATAAAACGCTAGGATCGGCAGGTTTTGCTAGTTAGGATCAGGTTACCCGAAACAAACAGTTTTTGACATTGTTACGTACGATGATCCACGCTTAAAACAAATGAATACATTGTGTATATACCAATCACTTAATAAGAATTTAAAGCTTCCATTAAAACAAACCGAATATTCGAATATATTCGAATATGGCAAACCGAATATTCGAATACTGATTTCAGTATTCGTTCCCATCCCTAGAAGAAAAGTAACTTTATTCAGGTGCATGTAGAAAACACTTGACATATGAGTAAGGCTTGAAGCATTTCTTATTTGGAGTGTGTCAAACTTGCATTCAGATGTGTTGGTAGTTGGATTTATCTTCTTGAATTATCAGTGTAACTGATTAAGCGAAATCTGAAGATTTTTTTTTTATTTCATGGGTGAGCTATAAGTATAGGGGATTGGTCTAGCGTCTGTCAACCTTTTTACTAAAACATCTCCTTTGAAACTACTGGTCAGAACTACACCAGACTTCATCTGTAGCATCCTGACGGGGTCCTCTCTCAAATTTGTTCTACTGGGGGTAATTGGCCTCTTTGAGGGGAGGCTATAGATAAAAAAGAAATACCATTAAACAGTTTTGATGAATCATGCTTATCAGATCTGTCAAATTTGTTCATATGTGGGCACTTGACATGTTCTATATGTTTGTACAGAACACAGATGTTAGTATCTTACCATTCATGATTCAGTGTGTCATACACATATTTAACATGTGTTCAAGGGTCAGGTGAACGACTCAAGGCAACTGCGGCTCTCTTGCTAAATAAAAATTTAAAGTGCCCACCACCTAACTGAAATACTGTTGAAAAGTGACATAAAACATGAGAGGTAAAAGAAATAACCATTTTATTGCTGTCTGCATTATTTTATCTTAATTGCGGAGTTTCAGCAAATCTAAATGCTTGCAGACCCTGATTTCTATATTTTGAAGTTGTTTCAAGTTTACACTCTAGAGCTTGTTAAGGAGATACAGAAAAACGTGCAATTTGATTTTTTTGTCTTGTCAGTATTCATATACGGATAGAGGAAGATATCTCAGTAACAGCAGGTAGAGATGGAGGCTTACAGAGTTTGGAGTTACATGGCATTGTGAAACTGAAAATAAATGATGAGAAGATGGGTAGAGCTTTAATAAATGTTGTAAATGAGGACAAAAAAGGAATTCAAATGCAGGTAAAGTGTGATTTTGTCTCTTATTTGTGAATAAAGTGGAATTAAGTGAAATGTTCTTTCAGTGTGACAAAGTTATTCATGTAAAATCCGCTTCTAACTTGTTGAAGTTGAAGTTGTTGATCAAATCAACGTGATATCATTAGGTTTAAGGCTGATTTATAACTTCCACAGAAAGTTAAATTAATATAAACACAGACAAAACTAACAATAAATTCAGGCCTAGTTATGCCAGTGCATTGGTACAATGTTCTGCTTAAATTTTGGTAAAGGCCTCATTTTGCCAAAATTGTGAGAGCATCCGGGCCTGGACATTCTGTGAAAAGTAAATTGTACATGGAAAAATTGTGAAATTGTGAGTACAAGTAGCGTTATAAAACATAAGACTTTTGTCATTGACTTGTGGTCTTAAATTTCTTAATATCTTGTAGGATCATTAGCATCTGCCATGTATTATCTATGATAGTCTTGCAATATTTATTAAAGAAGCATTATGTGTACGAAAAAAATACTCTTGAAAATCTACGTGTCTTCTGATCGAATACAATTATTCTGTTTTGTTCTCTGTCTTTTGTCTATATGTTCACTTTCTTGTGAATGATTGTCTTTGCCATAAGTTTTTATATTTGTAAATGGTCAAAGGCAAATGTATTGCTGATTGCCAATAAACTGAAACAGTATCAACTGGTATTTTGGGATAGCATATTATGTTAATGTCTCCTCCTTTTCTGTTGATAATACTGAAATGAAGTAATGAAATAAATATTGTTGTAAACACTTGATGTCTAAAGCTTTTTTTGTGTAGTTTATTCCGTTTCCCAACATTATGTCAATTTGAAAGCTTAAACAACCAAAAGTACTCTTATTTATCAGTATCGCCTGTATATCTATTCTGTTTTGCTTTGGTACTTAACTGGTACTCCACGGCAAAATCATGTCATTTGATTAAAAAGTATAAGCCCTTTAGTTTGTTATTTTATCATGATATTTAGAATAAATTTTTATATTGTTCTCTTTTTTACAGACACATCCAAACATAGACAAGAAATTGTTTGCGTCTCAATCAGTGCTAGGACTGAAGAATCAGGATAAACCATTCCCTGTTGGACAAGATATAGGAGTGCTCAAGTGGAGATTTAGTACACAAGATGAATCATACATGCCATTGTCAAGTAAGTCAACAGTACAACAGTATGATTGCCTTCACCCTGTGCAGCCTAACTGGTTTTACCCAGACGATAGCTCATGTCAGAGGAACGTAATAGGCTCATCAATAATCTATTGCATCAATGTGACTTACCGGTAATACTAGTGCATCAGTGTGACTTCAAACCTGCGAAAATTACTCTAATCCACAGAGGGTTATTTATCGGCAATATCACCTGATCTTACATGTAATGAATTTTTGTTTACTTTTGTATACATACTTTATACATTACTTATTGGTAAAAGTATTACCATTTCTATGCCAGTATACATACCTCCTTGCGGATATTATTTAACCAACAATGTCAGTTTCTGAGATTGTTTTTGCTGAATATGGAATATTCACATTTTTCATTCTACAAAGTTTGTGTTAAGAGCTGATTAAAAGGTTGTTACAATTACAATCTGTTATATTTTCAGTAAATTGCTGGCCCAATGAGAGTGGCAATGGATGTGACGTGAACATAGAATATGAACTTGAACAACCAAATCTTGAACTAAATGATGTCCTTATTTCTATACCTATACCGTAAGTATCTCGAGCTCAAAAATGTTTTTTTTCTGGATTATTATGTTTTGCATCCTTTAGCTCTTTCTTGTCTGTCGTTTGTCTGTAAAATTTATACATAATGTCTCAGCTTTACCTTTTAAACAAGACAAAAAATTTCAATGAAGTTTGACTCTAGTGTAAGTCAAGTCTGTAACTCCAAGGTCAAGGTCACATACAAGGCCCCAATCCTTTATCATAGAAGATAGAGGAAAGGGTGTGGTGGGGGGAACTCATTACTAACAAGTGACAACTCTTTGTGAGGGTTATAATCTTCTCCAAACATATTGTTGTACGTTCGAAAGGGGCGTATTATGTTATGATGCCGGTGTGCGTCTGTTAGCAATTTCGTGTTCGCTCTGTAACTCTTGAAT
>NW_026462868.1:0-18357 GCF_021730395.1 Mercenaria mercenaria | reverse complement strand
ATTCGTAATGCAAAAATCATACAAAAATCTAAAAATAAATTTCTTACCTCGATCGAGCATAATTTCTAGCAAGAAAATTTAATCAGACTAGATTCGTCTATAAAGTCGAAGGTGGTGTGCGCAAGGCATATCTAGTCCAGTCTATTTTAAGGATAATGTCCCGCCAAATACTAAATTTCATGGGATTCACGGCTAAGCCGTGGACTCCGACTATTTGTGTTTTCCACGGATTCACGATATAGCCGGGGAATCTAACTACTTTGGCGCGAATTTAAATTGACAATTGAGGCCCATTATAGTGGTTTTGGGGATAAAAACATAAATTACTGAAGTTTATAAATAATATCAACTTTCTTATTACTGAACAGAATTTAATGAAATTCACATGGAAATTAAGTTATGAAATACAGAAAAACATGAGAGGTATTCATGCGTGAAATCTGACATTTACCTCATAACTCAAAAATTTACAAAAAGATGATGCAATACCTGCATTTACAATACAGATAAAATAAGGCCCGTATGTCAATTTGTGACAAACATCTATATACAGTTCGAAGTAGCGTGAACCTACGGATCACCGGATGTTTGCACTGGAGTAGTACTTGCAGTTTTGCTGCTTATAGGTTTTAATAGCAGTAACAACATTTTTTATTCTATTACTGTTGCAACAACAAACATTGAATTAACAGAATCCATGTTACTACTGTATTCTCAATTTTGAGGGCGGACCATATATAGCTACGTTTATTTTGGAAATAATATCTAGCATAAACATATTTTAACATAAAATTATATAAACAATACGCAGAGTATAGGGCCTACACCAGACCAGCGAAAGAATTCCACGAGTTTTGTCCGAGTGAATTACCCACTCAGCGTGTAACTGACTAGTATTGTTTGGATAATTAAAACATGGCTCTGCTAATTATTTCGATCGATTGTAATATGTTCTTTTTTATGTAAAAACGTAGATGGAAGAATGGGGAAGCACTATTTCCACGTCTCATTTAAGGTTTAATTGTGCTCACAACGCTGAAAAAATATGTAGGACCGTGTAGGGTGAGTTATGTTCTGCATGCATAGTAATCCATGCACTGTGCGTAAATTAGTTTTTAAGTGTAACAAACCTTTCATATGAAACAGTAGATTAAATGGATATATAGCAGCATTCTATTCGTACCTGTTAAATGTAATTTTTATATTAGAATCAAACTATCATGTATTACTTTACCAACGGATTGTCAGTATGCCAGAGACCTAAGTATTACAAAATTAAAAATGTGCACATATTTAGTGCTCTGTTACTACACAGCAATAAACAGCTTTTTTTCAAAGAAACATGTTGGTTCATGTTGAAAAAAATGTAACAGTTTTAAACTGTTGCGACATCAACCATTTCTGTCAATTCAGCATACAGAAAACCTCCTTTTTGTAGAGTATTCAATTCCTACCATAAACCGACTTTTACTGCAATTTTCAGGGGGTCGTAGGTTCAAGCCCTACTGGGTCCAAATTTTTCCCCCTTATTTTCCTTTTTTCTAGTAAGTTTTTACTTCTTTCAAGACTTATTATTGATTTCTTGTACAAAAATGGAAAAAAGATTAATCTTATAAGCGATTTCTTGGTATTCAACGTGAATTTACTACTTAAACAGAAGGGGTAGAGTTACACATCTTTAAAAATATTGAGTTACAGGCGGTGAAAGTTCTCTATTTTGCTTCCACCTCTAGATTATATATTGTGGAAGAAATTTAGGTAGGTTTTACATCTGCCCTAAGGTTATTTTTAAATGGAGTTAGCAAAATTCAAAACAGAAACACAGCATTCGACCTAATTTTTTCAATGTTGAAGTATGAATTCTGTCTCATTTAATCCGTTTACTTGAGGCACCGTAGAAAAAAATGATACTGACATTTTTATTTTGTGTTTTATAATTGTTTACCAATAGTTATATGTTTCTTTTATTAACATTAATGGTAAAATGAGTTCTCTGCAAACGTTTTGGATAGGGGCTATCACTTTGAAATTTGTCTCTACTTGAGCTTGAGGAGATACCATAAGTTATACAAAATTTATAAAAAACGGCACGGTAAAAGTTGTTTAAAAATTGCAAAATAGTGCAAAACACGGTTACTTTTCAGAATATACCAAGCAAAGGCCATTTTGTTAACATTACTATTAGTGCTCTAATACCTCAATAGAATTATTGTGACTAATACCTTTATACAGAATAAGACTTCTAGACATCAATATGTTTAAATTGTAGTTACATTAATGTAACTGTTATGATATTACATTGTTATAGTACGTAACTTATATCTTGTCGGAACAATGTTGTCTTTTTTTCTCCTAGTATCGTGTGCGCGGAACTAATGTGTCATGGTTCCAATTTCACTGGTTGCAGTTCCAATGTGGTTTTATCGTTTGCCTGGCATTAAAAGATAGTCACGACTAGAGATCACATGGAGTTATTTTTGGCTAGTGATTGATTAAAAAACTTGAAACGAGGTCAATGTCAAGGTGTTTGCCTTTCAATCCTGGGGTTGCAGGTCCAAGCTTTTCTGGGGATCGACAACATCTTAATCTTACTTTTTTTCCAGGAAGTGGACTGAAAAAAGTGTGAATCTTCATTACAATTAGGGTGAAATAAATAGATAAAACGGGAGACCATGTGAAACACAGTAGAAAATAATAACTACTAAAAATCTAACGTAAATTATACTTTAGTGATGAAAAGCGCATCTGTCATCATTCTAGTTACCTAAACTCATTTTATTTTATATTATTATTTTGTGGGGTGGGGTGGGGGGGGGGGGGGGGGGGGGGGGGGGAAACCTACAAGGCTAATGCTATTTACTGAGAGATGCGCAACGAGATACCGGTAAAACTTTTTATACTGAAAACCTGTCCAAAATATGGTGTCTTCAGTCAAAACTAAACGACGACTATCCCTGAAACATAGAAGTAAGCAATTCAAAATAGGAGACAGGAACAGGATTCAAAGAGTCACATTTGGTTGACTTGTTGAATAAATAGGGTTCATCAACCTGACATGTCCGATCATTCAATTAAGTTTTAAAGTTCTAGGTCAAATGGTTCTTATGTTAGGGATTGAAAATGATTTCAAATGTTCTGGCCCCTAGATATTGAACTGTGACGTAGAGACCCTAAAACACCAGTTTCTTCTGCGGTTCTGGCCAGGCAATCAACTGCTAGAGGCGAAATGGCGTTTTCGAGCGTTCCCGGCCAAACACTAAAGTCCAACCTTGCTCGGAAACCAAACCTTGACCAGGATGGCCACCACACGGGCGTGTCCGGCGTCCACCCTCTCTACAACGCCCACCCGGTGGCACCCAAGTTTCTTCTACTGTTACGGGACTGGACCCCGACACCGAAACCCGCCATTTTACGTTCTGTCCCGACTTTGACGCATTTGGTTTCTTGTCATACATTATGTTTATTCTTTTTGCGTCTCCTTTGTTCAATTATTATGATAATATAACTACTTGAATATAAATACATGTACATGTAAAATGCATACATGTATACACCTTATATATAATTTTAGTGCTCGGGACATGCGAAACTATCAAAATCTTTTCAATTCCACATTGTTGGAATTCCCTACTTTAGTTTTAGTGAAAGATAACTATATGGGGAAGCAATTCCGAGGAATTCTTTCTGATTAATTTCCCTTTTACGGACAATAACTTACAACCGGTAATACCGGTAGATGTAAACTGCTGCAACTGCCAGCAACTGCTGCAACTGCCAGCAGTTCTAGCAGTTGACTGCTGCAACTGCTAACTGCTCACTTCACACCGATTTTTATCTACTTTAGGATAAAATTACATTTTCTGGTGTTCATGCATGAGTGAATCCGGCCGATTTTTCTATTTTAATGATGTGTTCTACGTGCCAAAAATTTCGAAAAAAATTCGAAATGATCTAACTAAGAAAATGAGTGCTCATACTTATAGGTTTCCATTAGAAATAAGAAAGTTATCGCCGTTTTTCGAATGTTACATCTATCGATTTCAGCATCGATGTAATGTTGAAATATGCGCATCAATACAGGGGTCAGCGATATGTATACGTCTCGACGAAATTTATCGAAAGAAGTCTTATTAATAGCAACGTCGCCATAATTTCTGAGTGCTAACAAGAGAAGACTCATAAATTCTGTCTTCATTTTAGTTAATAATTACTTTTTAATTAAGAAATAATATATCTCATTTAGTGATTTGTCGCTGAATAAATCATTGTTTGGAGTTCAGATGCGAAGGAGTTATATCACGAGGGTGCAGCCTCGGTCGATATTCATATATCTCACGGTGAACATTTTTCATATCACCCTCTCAGGAATGCAAAATTTATATAATGTCACATGTTTTATGCTCGTACAAAAGTTCTTCGACAATTGAATGTTTCATAAGGCAAGACTAATTCTTTAAATTTTGTAAATATTACCTTGCTTCTGCTCAATGTACTCTAACTGTATTTTACAAATATTTCGTGCTTCATCAAGTCTTTCAACGTGACCCTCTATCTCCGCCAGACGCTTAAAGAAAAGTCATGCATGATTTGCATATTATATTGAATATAAGGTTCTTTTGTAGCAAATACATTGTACTGTGTCATTATATAACAACAAAAAGATTAATCAAACACAAGAAAAACGATGAATTATAATGCCAGGAAGAAATGCATCTATGCTTTACCTACTGTATTCTCTATTTGTAACCATGTATCTTCTTCTTACAACAAACTTGCTTTTTTATTACTTTCTGCTATAAGAAATGAAATTATATTGTCTGAAGGATAACGAAAATGGGAAAATAAACAGAAACAACAGTCATTTTGATGTTGACCCCATAAACACTTACACTCATTCTTTGCAACCAGAACCATAGCTGCACAGGTTTGAAAAGTCGATTACCAGCAGCATGTATTTGGAAATCATGTATTGAACATTTACAGTGCCGTCTTACAATCACTTACCTCTTTGAAAGTCACGTTGTCTAATTCAAGTTGTCTGACTCTTTCTTCCAGTAAGTCGACCTTCTGTTTTACATTTTTAAACTTACTGTCACTTTGCTTGC
This sequence comes from Mercenaria mercenaria, assembly GCF_021730395.1. Lineage (NCBI taxonomy): Eukaryota > Metazoa > Mollusca > Bivalvia > Venerida > Veneridae > Mercenaria > Mercenaria mercenaria. Next base: position 13,252 of record NW_026462868.1, on the reverse strand, counting down.
TCAATTCTTCTAACGCAACATCTAGCGCTGTCTTTGTTTTAGCATCTACTGAGCGTAACAAATCATTTTGCTTTGATTCTATGTCTGCTTTATTTGTGTTAATGTCTGCCTTTGTGTCTTGGATCAGTTGTTTGAGTTCTGCTTCTTTGTTTACAATAGAGGACATAGCAGTTCTACACACTTCGACCTCATTGTACGTAGTGATAATGAAGTTATCATGTTTCAGCTGAAAAAGGTAGTGGTATCATATTGTGCACAACATATTGGACCAGAATTTATTACTTTTCTTTGTCAATTTTTCAACGATATTTTCATCATTATAGAGCTTTTAAATTTTAACTTTTAATCTGACTTAGCTTCAGAAATGTTTAAAATATTCGTACCGCAATGTGTATAATTGTACTTAACGGTAATCTGAATGCAAATAAATGACAGCTGGAAAAACAATTCCTTTAAATTTTATATTATGTCTAAATTCATTATCACGTAAATACCTTCATAGCTATATCTGAATATCATATTTAAATTTCAATAATTATAGTCCTCATTGTTTGTCATGATATTACTTGTTTAAGTTTAATGACTGCCTGTTGAGCATCGGCTCGTGCCTTCAGTTCTTTGTCATCTTCAAGAATTGCTATGATATCATCAATGCAGTCATTCAGCTCTTTATCTTCGAGTTCCATTGTAGGCGAGTGAAAAATTTTGTTTCGTCTTTTAAGAACCTATATAAAAATCGATATTATATATAATACTCAAAGTACATATACTCGCATAAGCTTGAATGTTATAAGTTCTGAAGAACATCTGAAAGAATGACTTTATACAGTTTCTTTACTCTGATATTTTTGCTGTAAGTAGTTTACGTTTATGCAGCATAGCAACCTGCCTTTGATATTCCAATAATTTGGTGGTAGAACTCACAAAGAAAAGAGACATACATGTAAAAAGTGTTAGTAAGTAAGTTGATTATGGTGGCCGCCATGAGCCATGCATCAGTATTTTCCTTGTACCCAAGACTGCATTACCCTTCCTTCGTTCAACAGTATATTTGCACACTACTGGTCTAAACCATTATAATGGTTATTCATTTTAAATGCAGCAAGCCTATTGGATGAGAGAAGTAGATACAGAAAAAATGAACCGATAGTTTATTTACCCTGATGAAAACATCTGTTCCAGTTACTCTGCTTTGGAAATTGATATTATTTACGAAGATATGTAGCAATCCTGGGGCATCAATATCAGCGGCGGACACCTTGTCTGAATACCCAGGTGCGTTGATGAAACATTTTGCAATTTCCCACGGCACAGAACACCAGTTCTGAATATTAGTGTTTTTCCAGTTTGGTGTTGGTGGGGTGGAACCATGACCTTTCAGTATGTCTTCAAATATTTCGTCACAGACATGATTACGACATCGCTGTTTTCGAGGAAATAAACAGTTACAGCTGTTCTGTCCCCACGGGCATTTCTCTTTTCCAGTACTCGGATCATACACACACTTATGTAAAGGTTTCAAACAATTTAGACTACACTGGTTACATGTTGATGCAGGACCGTGTTTGAATCCGTTAACAATTCGTATATGATCCTGTTGAACAATATCATCGGCAAAGCCTTCTATACCATCTTTGAGGTATTTATAAGCTAGTCCACCTTTCACCCAGTTCCTGTATTTCAACCTTTCTATTTGGCGTTGATGGGTCATTTTGTGTAGACGAAACGATATTTTTCTTTATTTGCAATAAACTATTATATCGGCTATATTATGAATTTTTGTCTTTGCTACACTTGATACAAAGTGCCAAATATTGTCGTTTTGGAAACTGAAATGCGTAGAAAGATACATGTTTACCAATATTATAGATTTTCAACACAAATACAGTAATGCTTTAATTGAAAAATAATTTATAGCAAAAGAGTGTTTTAACACTATTTATGCACGATGGGTGGTTATACGTCGGGCATAATAATATCACATATTACCGCCCGAGTGTATAAATAGTGTTAAAAGAGGTTTTGCTGTAAATTATTTAGATTCTAATATGTCCTTAATCTAAAACAGTAGATAAAATATAGAAGCGCTCTTTCTTTGTCGTAACAAATACTTTATAGCTTATTAGAATATAGTTTTATACAGTTTGCGACTTATGGTCATAAGAATATAAAAATAAGAGGGCCAAGATGACCCTAGATCGATCACCTGAGAAACACTCAATTTTCATTAAGATTGGACCAAAAATGTGGTCTCTTTAGTGTAAACAAGTATTTTCTCCAATTTGACCTAGTTGTTGATCCCAGATAACCCATATTCAAACTTGACCTTAATTTTATTAAGGTTATCATTCTGACCAAGTTTCATGAAGATCAATTGAAAAATACAGTCTCTATTGCTTACACAAGGATTATCTTTGATTTGATCTGTTGACCTAGTTTTTGAACACACGATCCATATTCTAAGCTGACCTAGATTTTATCAAGGCAATCATTCTTACTAAATTTTATGAATATCCAGTGTAAAATGCAGCCCCTATTGCAGGGTTTTTCTTTAATTTGACCTTGTGACCTAGTTTTTGACCACAGATAACCCATATTCAAACCCCTCCTAGATTTCATCCAAACAAATTTTCTGATCAAATTTCATGAAGATCTGTTGAAAATGCAGCCACTATTGCATACACAAGGTTTTTCTTTGATTTCACCTAGTGACCTAGTTTTTTACCCCAGATAACGCATTTTCATATTTGGCCTAGATTTTATCAAGGTTATCATTCTGACAAAACTTTATGAAGATCAGTTGAAAAATACAGCCTCTATCGCATACACAATGTCTCTCTTTGATTTGACCTAGTGACCTAGTTTTTGACCCAAGATAGCCCATTTTCGTACTTGGCCTAGATTTCATTAAGGTTCTTATTCTGACCAAAATTCATGAAGATCAATTAAAAAATACAGCTTCTATCGCATACGCAATGTCTCTCTTTGATTTGACCTTGTGACCTAGTTTTTGACCTAAGATGGCCCATTTTCGTACTTGGCCTAGATTTCATTAAGGTTCTTTTCTGACCAAAATTCATGAAGATCATTTGAAAAATACAGCCTCTATCGCATACACAAGGTTTTTCTTTGATTTGACTGAGTGGCCTAGTTTTTTTACCCCAGACAATCCATTTTCAAAACTGGCCTAGATTTCATCACGGTAAACATTCTGACAAAATTTCATAAAGATCATTTGAAAAATACAGCGGGACTGGACAGAAATGGATACATGCCTACTTGTCTGTTAAACATGTGTGACGGAGAGCGTGAAATCGGAAAGTAGATTAGATATAGGGGTTTTCTCAAAGATATTAATATTATTAATAAAACTGTTGTAGGAACATTACAAAAGCCAATTTTAAGTTTATGTATTCGACATAACGGCACCTTCAATATGTCAGGTGCTACTGCTGGGGTGGTGATGATGGTTATGGCGTGTCTGTGTGTTTGGGGATTGTTCGAACACTTCAGGTGAATTATACTCGGGTAAAGATCCCTGTGGACAACTGTAAGAGCTCTTCAGGGTTCTCATAATGAGTACAGGATTGTTGTAAATAATATGTTTATAATTCTATTGAATAAAATATCGGAGGTCGATTGCAAAACGGTAATAACCTAATGAAATGAAAAAAGGAGATACACACTTTTCGCACTCAAGGCTCTGTGTATTTAAGCCTGTAAAATCAAAATATTACATTTTTCACATTTTAAAGCTTTCAAACTGCTTATTTTTATTGAATATAATTAAGTTACGACAACATAAATTTATTGAAGTTTATTTGTCTACTCATAAAGCAAAGACCATTTTACATTCCTTTACACGCGAGTGGCTGTTCGTGGAAAGAAATATTATTGAACTAATGCATCTTTATGTCTTTAGGTTCTGTCTGAATCCTATATTGATGAAGAATGTAGCAGTTAAGCCGGTTTGCAAGGCGTCGGTTATCATCGACAAGTGGCTAAATATGGTGTCATTACTGGATTTCGATTAAGATAAGTATTATCACCCTTCACGGAAAAGGAACTGGTCTCCGATTCGCTGTATCAGCATAAAGTGTTGGGCATCGTTCTGATGACCAAGGAATCCGCTTTCAATATGTTGTATTTACATTCGCCCTATTCTTTTCAATTGAAAACCATGACCTGCATTTTCTATGAACAGCAAAAGGAAAGGCGTCAAAGTGACGCTAGTACATGCTTAGTGATAACGGGAAGCTGTTTGACGACGTGCGCTTATAGTCAGGGAGAACGTTCTTGACGTAGGCCAGAGACCACCAGTTGTTTTCCCATAGACGTACATTATGGCGTGTACGGCCTTACAAACATCGAAACATGTATATCTAATTACAAGTATTTCAAGAACTATCTTAGCTCTACCAAAATATCGGACGAAAAACATATGAATAGTGATACTTTATTTAAGTAATTTTCGTGTGAATGAGATGACCCCTTGTTTACATCATTGACATGGCGGGAGAAATTCGTTTGATAGAACTTTTTTCAACACACATAAAATGTAGCAAATTTTGTCAAAATGTATAATAAAATACTGTAAATGTAGTGAAAAATATCAATTTTGAAAAACACAATCACTTCCTGGGTTTGTTTACATGACTGACCAATCAGAACGCACAGACGTTAACTAATTCCCAGGTATACACTTACCTCATTCCCTGTACTTTTTTGAATTGGTGGTCTCTGACCTATAACAATTGTTCCGTCTGGTGAACAGAATGGCCGGGAAGCTGATTTTAATGTTAAATGCAGCAAAATGTGTGCAATTTATGATGTAGTCTTGTTTACAAATGGAAAGGGGTTGATGCAAAATGAACGCCAGAATAGGCGCGATTCATGGATTTGCCGATCCTATTCTGCCGTTCATTTCGCATGAACACCGAAAAAAAAATCATTTCTTAAATATTTTTCCGCTGTTGTGAAAGACCACTTTTATCTTCGTCTTTTTTTTTTCGACACATTTCATCAATTGCACATACAGGCATTTAAATTTAGAAAGTTACCACTAGTTTGACCATTCATGATGAGAATGCCACTGCAAATAATTCTCTAACACCGTATCGAGTGTTGGTGCTTCTATATTTGTTCTTTAAGGGGACGCATATTGCTACATTCACAGTTCATACAGAAATGCGGAAGGGGTGCATATTCAAGAAATCGATGGTGGGAAAATAAAAAACATATTCCTAAACTGATATAATACTGATGGACACCTGTAATATTCAGTACTTTGTGGATAAGGATGAGGTACTATGAATGTAATAGGAAAACAGAGGTCTTTGTGAAAGTACATTCAACACAAAATATTAAGCTTTTGTATAAGGAAAAAACAGGTTTAAAGACACACCAGGTTTGAATTTAACGCCACGTCATTTCAGCTCGGGATGGACGCCATATTTCTCATTGATAAAAATTGTAAACGAAAAAATCAGAGTGGGATTAGCATTGCAAGGGCATAACATGACATTCTACACAATGAATACCTTAGAACAGATATCTAAGATGCTACACAGGTCAGGCGGGTTAAATGCATAATGTCGATCACTTGAAATTCATCTTGAAAATGTGGTTAATTTTAGTTTATTTACATGGTTTTTAATTTTCCCACGACTTCTCGGCGATTCACTGCAAATGTATTACTGCGCCGGACGAAAGGTAACTCTAATAAACAACGGGAGACAACTTAGGTGTCAGCATGTGTACGATTTAAAAAAAAACATGTCGATGATTATAATTTCTTATCAAATAATGAATCCTATTCAGATATTCGTCTTTAATATTAGAAAATTATTAATTTCTGTGGACATTTATCAAAAAATATTACTTACAGTGGACTACTTTGCGCATCAAACTGGTTTCCGCTTCAGTTGTGAGGCACTTCCGTTATACTTTTTGACAACAATAACAAAACACAAAATGAATCAATAAAGTCACTTATAAACCGATTGCTACTTAAATCAGTGTAAGTATAATTGTTACAACATTATACATGTTCGTTACGTTATGAGATAAAGTTTATCTTGAACTGCATAATCCATTAATTACGTTTAGATGATATTGCATTTACAACTTATTTGACCCCGTTTATTTACGTGAATGACAGCAGTCTCGTGCAACTCGTGCAAACACAGTTATGAAAAGTATGGTGGAGAATTCAAGGACAAATTATAAATGACATTAAAGTGAGGATAACTGTATATTCGTCCAGTTTTGATCATTGACATTCCTGCTGTGTATTAGTAAGTTTTGTGAACAATATTAGAATGTTACTTTTGCACATATACACATTGATTGGATCTCTCAACCAAATTCCATATCTTATTTTAGGGATTTTTAAGACAATACATAAACAAAAGTTTGTTAAATGTGTTTTGATATTTAAGTGCATTGTAGTTCATGAATACCAAGTTAAAAATTAATAATGGCAACATTTCTAGGCCCTTATTGTAAGCCACTAGACTTCTGTAACGGTAAATGTTTAATGTATTAAGGGGAATATACTCTTTAAGTTTTGGAATGTGGCATTCCTTGACCACCGTATCTTTTCTTATGCACTACTTTGTAAACAAACTAAATAATGTGTTTTAGCTTACATATGCGAAATGAAAAGCAAGACAGTGAACTTATTTCACATTCTTTCTTTAAATTAGAATCTGTAGGAGATTGATAAATGTTTGGACAAGGTGAAGCACTATTATTTTCGCACAAAAAAGTATTAATTGTTGACTTTGAATGTACACAATAAGTCTTATGTAATTCAACAATAACTTTCTTGTTTCAGTTTTTCTCATTTTTATTTTAGTGAGCAATCGTTTGTGTACTTATAACAGTTGAAACAGTATCCATTTCATGTACCAAAATCTTGTACTTTTTTGCAGGTAAATTTTATCATACCCCACCCACTTTTTTCTAATTTCAAAGTATGCGTCCCCTTAACAGAATATTCACTTTTTCAACATAGGTTTTTCGAGATTCACAGCTTACTTAACAGAAAACAATGCTTTGAAAATGCACCATCAAACACGTTTTGGCTATTATATTCCGAGTAGATGAGTTTTTCTCCAATAGCAGACGAAAAAGCAGTAGAATCGCATTTATATTACTTACATCGGGACACGTACGCGGATGTCGACGCATGGCAGCAAGTGCAACAGCTCTATACATAGTTTTTGAATAGTCTAGATAAACGTGATATGACATATTCAGTATGAATGTGCAGTATAAAGATTTACGAATGAATTGGTGATGTCCCCACTCTAAACTTCCGATGTCAAATGTTCGAATAGATAATAGACAAATTAAGATTATTCATTCAAAAAAGCTGCTATCAAAAGTGTCTTTTATTCAGCCTAACGACAGTTTCCGTATGATCAGAACAAATATTCTGATGCACGTACAGTCACGCTTAGCATCTTCCAATCGACTTCTTAACATTTGGAACCTTTCTGTTCATCGGCCTTATGAGAGATGTAGCCGTTCTGCAGATCGGCCTTGTGAGGGATGTAGCCGTTCTGCGGATCGGCCTTGTAACTTGTAAAGCCGTTCTGCAGATTAGCCTTGTGAGGGATGTTGCCCTGCAGATCTGTCTCGTGATAAATATAGCCGCCCTGTAGATCGCCACAATTTCAAATTTGCCATATGCGGGTGCAAACTGCAATGATTTGCAACCCAAAATGATGATGAATTTGCAGCCACAGTAGACTCACAATGAGCAGATGCGAAGACAGAATTACGAAGGCACTCTCTAAACTCATGAGGGAAAATTATACTATATATCACTTCATTGTGTAAATGAAATTAACCTGAGAGCAAATCCTTTCTTTTATACTTTATAGTGGTATGTTAATATTACTTTGAGACAACCCCTATATTTACTCCGTACTCCGATGTCCGCTTTCCGTCCTCCGACCTCCGTCACACATGTCTATTTTGCTGAAATTACTATACAGTTTCACAAAAAATGTTTCTTTACATTTCAATACATAGATATGGTAAATACTGTCTCTAATGATGTTTCCATCACAAGCTCAAAGACCACTGTAGGAGGTATTTATAGTCACGTAATATTGGAGTTATACCTGAATGATGATTGGTTTTTAGTTCACGAATCTTGCGACCTATAACTATTTACGAGATGAATAGTGTAGTTGGCGGTGGCAGTGTCAGAACTCGGCTATATCTCCGTAAACTCTGTAATGTACTTACCGGTTAATACGCCGCAACAGTAGTATGGATTGATCAAACAGGAAGTGTACAATAAATATTTATTCAATTAAAATGTAATATGCAAATTTAACTCAGCACAATCTAACAGTTATAATAAAGCAATAGTACATTCGTGAAAATAATTAAAGATAAAACCTGGCAAAGTAAATAACCTCTGTTGCTTGCTTTTTATAAGTATGCAATTCATAACTTTATCATGACATCAGGTGTTGTAAATGACCAATCAGAGAGCTGCATTTTCAAGTACCTACCAGTTTCCACTTGGGTAAAACAAAGTATTTTTACAATGAACATATAGTGACTTTACATCTAAATATCACACTATTTCAGAAATCAAATTAAGAGTTTTGACTGCACATGCCCCAGATGATGCTACAAACAACAAAACTTCGAAGATTCATTTAAATATTACATGGATTTAATACTTTGTTTTTAGTTTAATGTTTGAGATTTTACACACAGGGAATCAAGGATAAAGTCCGAGTAAAATGTAATTATTACTTATTATAAGAAGTGAAATTAGTATCATTCCGCAATGTTTAAAATTCGGACATGTTAAAATTATGATAAAATTCTAATGCATTATCTGTTATAAACACACACTGGTCTATTTTTAGAACAGCACCCGTTGGTATACCATCGAAATTGATTATTTCACTAAATCAATTGACAGACTTCAATACATTACTAATTTGTTTCAAACTTTTACTGTAAGGCTTCAGAGTGAAACATGCTGAGACCAGTCAAGCTATGGGGAAAAATAAACTATACGAAAATGTAAACCTTAGATATTACTATGAATCCGTTTAATTGCATATTTAGTTGACGGAAAATATATTTTAACACGCAAAGTGTATTTCAATCGCGTGCATCAAGGATACATTCTTTAGTTAAATGCAGTCAACGGTAACAATTTAAACCAGCAACACAGGATATATTACACAATTGCGTTTTACATTGTAACGAGACGGTTAATTCAGCTCAATGTCACTTTAAAGATCATAATTATGTCGAATATTTTAAACATCATCCTCAGGTAAAGCCACCTTAAGATGGTATTTCAAAAGTTGCTCTAGTACAACATACTTCTTATGTATATCGTTAAGGAAATCTACATTGGAATACAAGTATACAACTTTATGCAGTCGATGGTTTAAAGAGTTAATTGTTGTCCATACACCAAACGTTTAGAGGATGGGTTTGGTTCTATATTAACATAGATTTGTCCCGCCATCCTCCCGCACTTACGTCCGTTCATCTCTCCGTCCGTCCCAAACAGTATTGTTGGTGAAGAGCACATGAACAATTTTTTTTAGCTTCAAAAATTCATAAGGGCATATCTAAAACAATGACTTCGACACAATTAAAGGAAATTTTGTTAAAATGTGATATAATGGCAAATGACAAAATGTTGATCAGAAAAGCAGCAGGTCATGACATTTTTTAAACAATTATACACATCCTCCCATTATATTTTAATTGTTTAGATGCTTGAATTTGACGTAAGAGGGAACTTAATGTAAATCTATCATTCTATGTACTGATGAGCTACATAATCATGCACAAACACTTTAACGCGTACATAAAAATCCCCATGCTTGCTCAATTTTACAAATTTTTGTTCTAGGCAACAGGGTCTAATATTGATAGTTGATAGGTTTAATTCCATCTCAAGCAAAACTGCACTCCTTTTGTTAAAAACAGCCACGTTTCAGTTCTTTTCACATTTATTAGGTACAGTGGATTCGTTTTATGTAAACAACAATATTAAGAGGCCACACAAAATTAAAATAAATTCCTGAGTAAATTGGTGCCTTTTGAGACTTATTTGGATAATATTGTCTCTGCCAGTGTACATTTTGTCTTGTTTGTTTCTTATCAGTACAAATTAATGCCCTGTCTGTTATTATTTTGTATTGCATACTGAAATATTTTATATGTATTTTAATACTTCATTATTACTATTTCCTTTTATACTTTTACTTTTATTCCTAGCAATCCTTTACTTCGATGATTATGAAACACTGTAAATAAAACTGGCAAGAAAATACATTTAGCCTAAGTAAATGGTACAGGACGGAATGTTAGGGTTAATATTTCTGCTTGTTTTATCAGCATCAGTGTCATTTTCATAACTGAAGTTGCGCTGGTACGTGTTGTTAATAAGAAGGTAAGACAATTCATTTACTTCAAATACGCCAAGAATCTTTAACAACTTCTTTAAGCTTCTTTCTTAGAGAAGTGAGGTCATTAGTTATAAAAATATACTTGTGTAATGGAGAGTTTTTCAGTTTACATTTACACTGGAACCATTCGTATACCTTACTGCGTAAGTCGAAGCGTACCATGACATGAGGTTTCCCTCCCTTACATGTACATGTGCTGATGTACATGAGAACACTTTCTTCACAATATTAAAGGACTTCCATGTATGGCCATCGAAGATTGTGCATTTCCTTGATCTGATGGGAGCCGAGAGCTCTCAACAGATTCTTTATCGTCAGAACATTCTAAGTCAACATGCTTATGTGACTTATTTTTGCAGCTCAGACATATGGTTAAGTAACTCCACAACTTGATGACATAAATTCACCAGTTTTTAGCTCACATGTCACAAGGTGAGCTTTTGTGATCGCGCAGCGTCCGTCGTCCGTCCGTCCGTCCGTGCGTAAACTTTTGCTTGTGACCACTCTAGAGGTCACATTTTTCATGGGATCTGTATGAAAGTTGGTCAGAATGTTCAACTAGATGATACCTACATGTAGGTCAAGTTCGAAACTGGGTCACGTGCGGTTCGAAACTAGGTCAGTAGGTCTAAAAATAGAAAAACCTTGTGAACTCTCTAGAGGCCATACTTTTCGATGGATCTTCATGAAAGTTAGTCAGAATGTTCATCTCAATGATATCTAGGTCAAGATCGAATTTGGGTCACATACCTCAACATTGTGACCTCGCTAAAGGCCATATTTTTCATGGGCTCTGTATGAAAGTTGGTCTGAATGTTCATCTTAATGATATCTAGGTCAAGTTTGAAACTGGGTTACGTGCCAAGTTCGAAACTGGGATACGTGCGATCCAAAACTAGGTCAGTAGGTCTAAAAATAGAAAAACCTTGTGACCTCCCTAGAGGCCATACGTTTCAATGGATCTTTGTGAAAGTTAGTCAGAATGTTCAACTTGATGATATCTAGCTAAAATTTGAAAGTGGGTCACATGCCTTCAAAAACTATGTCAGTAGGTCAAATAATAAAACAACCTTGTGACCTCTCTAGAGGCCATATTTTTTATGGGATCTGTAGGAAAATTGGTCAGAATGTTTATCTTGATAATATCTAGGTCATGTTCGAAACTGGGTTACGTGCAATCCAAAACTAGGTCAGTAGGTCTAAAAATAGAAAAACCTTTTGACCTCTCTAGAGGCCATATTTTTTAATGGATCTTCATGTAAATTGGTCTGATTGTTCACCTTGATGAAGTCAAGTTTGAAACTGGGTCACTTGCGGTTAAAAACTAGGTCAGTAGGTATAAAAATAGAAAAACCTTGTGACCTCTCTAGAGGCCACATTTTTCATGAGATCTTCATGAAAATTAGTGAGAATGTTCAACTTGATAATATGTAGGTCAAGTTCAAAACTGGGTCACGTGCCTTTAAAAAACTAGGCCATTAGGTCAGATAATAGAAAAACCTTGTGACCTCTCTAGAGGCCACCTTTTTCATGGGATCTGTACGAAAATTGGTCTGAATGTTTATCTTGATGATATCTAGGTCAAGTTCAAAACTGGGTCACATGAGCTCAAACACTAGGTCACTAAGTCAAATAATAGAAAAAACGACGTCATTCTCAGTTCAAAACTGGGTCATGTGGTGACAGGTGAGCGATTCAGGACCATCATGGTCTTCTTGTTTTTGTTTGGAGCTGTGTAATATGGGTGTTTTTCGCCTAGTGTACTGTTCAATGTTATCGTCTTGATAACACTACACTTGGTTTTTTCCAAAATCTGTTTTGAAACGCAGCCTTGTATGGCACACCGGAAGTGACTACTCAGTGTTACATGTGAAGAAGTCCAAAATGTAGTTCCATGCTATGGATGAAATCTGGTATAATGGGTGACATGACGAGGTGACAGTTATATTTTTGGCTTAGTTTTATTGCTTATTGTATTGAGAAAAGATCTAGACAATTTTCATTGTGAATTTCCTGGAATAAGTTTTATTCTTTGCGAAAAATGTCTACCTACGCGTAATTGCTAAACGGCTGTTTTCATGGGGGCTTTTTTTAGGGTGATGTTTCTCAGAACAGATTATTTATCTGATATACAACATAACATAAGAAGACATGTCATACTAAATGACCATATATGGTTTTCATATTGAAATGTTCTTAAGTGCTGAAAATTAGGTCTGAATATTTTATTGTTAATACGAAATAAAGAAGGAACTGAATTGGAAGAATGTAACCTATATATAAGCACCTCCGCCAATATTGACGCTTTAACCGGTGCAGGTTCACTATCACTACGCTCAGATAATCCCCTTTGGCAATTTTCCTCTCACTAACTTATGTTTTGTGCTCACTTTATACAAACGAAATAGTCAAATACGTTCCCTAAATGTTCATACACTGTTCTGCTAAATATGTCTCAAAACAAGAGAAAAGCAAAGACTACACCAAATTTCTGAAATTGAGAAAGTCATGTGATCCTGGCTACTCCCATTGCGGTGTGTCCTTGGGCAAGGCGACAATAAATAAAACTTACCTTTATCTTTACAGTGAAAAATCAGTCAGGCGATTTACAGAGATGAAACTAGAATCTACTTTAGAGGTCAGATGAAAGATTAACCCGCACTTAAGTTTAACGTAAGAAAATAGATCAGCTGTAGATACAATTTGAAAGCAATTATGTATACTGGAAATCAAGTATTAAAAGAACATTTACTCACAAGTTAATTCCAAAATTCTCCTGGACT
>NW_026462867.1:0-2443 GCF_021730395.1 Mercenaria mercenaria | reverse complement strand
CCCATTGTTTTTAGCTTCGACTACCACTGGAATAACGCCTACACGCTGACCGTACAACCCCTTCTTTATCTTGCTATAATACTGCAACTCTTCTTCTGTCTAGGACAACTAAACGTATTCTTCGGTTGAACGATTTATCAGTCACGACAGAAACCGGACTTTGTTACCAGCTGTAACGATTGGTTCTCTTTAGATATTGTAAATGGCGTCCATTAATCACTGTAATGTACCCAAGTCAACCATTAGGTATCAAATATCTTATTAAATGCCGCAATTCAAATATAAATATAGAAAGAATAAACCGTAAAGGGGGGTTACGCACTATCTGTGTCTATATATTTTGATATCCGTACCAAATACAAACATTTCTGAGAAATTTTGATAGCTCCTAACACCCTTGAAAATACTTTTTTCCTTTCAGAATAATCAAAAGCATTGTAGGCACATCCGTCTTACAGAGATTACAAACGCTGGTTCGGTATTATGATGCCTAGGTAAAATTGCATGTGCAAGTTGCAAATTAAGTATGCTATAAAAAAAGTCGAAACCACACCATCATAAAATAATCCCTATCAGAAGCAATATTGTGACAGGAAAGGCCGTACCGGCGACAGTAACCATCAGAACAAATCAACACCCTTTACAATATTTACAAATTTATTTACAAAAGATGATTATTAACAATGAATAGATATGAAAAGAAAAAAAAACTGATTATAAGAAAGAAAAAAAAAAGAAAGTTCAGTATCTCTAGATACAAAAGTTCTTAAATTCCATTCTAATCTGACGTGACACAGTTCTTTAATTCAATTGTGAACTTTAAGTAGCACAAACAAAACGCAGCTTCTAAATTCAAAATACAGTCCCTTTAAACCGTGAATACGTTGATTCCGTGTTGGCTCCCTATGGTGGTAGGTGATTGCATCCCTGAGCTGACTTCAGAGGATAACAAAAATCATCGTCTTTGCGGTTTACGGCACAACCATGGGACGAAAGCTCTGCGCTGGGAATATCACATCCAGGCGAGTGAAGACAAGTGTACCTCGGGCATTGTACTTCCGGGTTATGACATCACCAGGTAAAATCGCCTGGCGGAAGAAGCTCGATCGAGCATAAATTTCTAGCAAGAAAATAATTCAGACATAGATTCGTCTATAAAGTCGTAAGGTGGTGTGCGCAAGGCATATCTAGCCCAGTCTATTTAAAGGGTAATGTCCCGCCAAATACTAAATTTCATGGGATTCACGATATAGCCGGGGAATCTAACTACTTTGGCGCGAATTTAAATTGACAATTTGAGGCCCATTATAGTGGTTTTGGGGATAAAAACATAAATTACTGAAGTTTATAAAATATCAACTTTCTTATTACTGAACAGAATTTAATGAAATTTACATGGAAATTTAAGTTATGAAATACAGAAAAACATGAGAGGTATTTCATGCGTGAAATCTGACATTTACCTCAATAACTCAAAAATTTACTAAAAGATGATGCAATACCTGCATTTACAATACATATAAAATAAGGCCCGTATGTCAATTTGTGACACACGTCCCCCTTAAAAAGAAAATTTATAATTTTCTTAAATGTAAACAAAATGACATACTGAAAATAGCAAAACACAAAAGAAAACGCACACTGTCACTATCTGTACATCATATAATATAGCACACTGCCTACACTCTACTCAAATAATCTGCGCTACATTTTCTCTACCAGGAATTGCTCTAATACTGATCCTATATGGCTGTAATGCCAATGCCCATCTCATCAGCCTGGAATTGCTAATGTTTCGCTTTATTCAAATAAGTGAGCGGCTGATGATCTGTCTCTAATACAAAGTCTTTACCGAACAAATACCGGTGAAACTTAGCTACTGCCCATACTATCGCTAAAACACTCCTTCTCTATCACTGAGTACTTTTGCTCCCTAGGTAGCAATTTTCTACTAGCATACGCTACAGGTAATTTCTCTCATCACTTTCCTGAAGCAATACTGAGCCTAAACCTAAATCTGAAGCATCTACTCTCAATATAAAAGTCTGATCTAAACTGGCAACTTCAAATAGGCGGACCCATTAAGCTAGCTTCAAAGTCTGGAAAGCCTTTTCTTGACTTTCACCCCACTCTACAAGATTTGGCTGACCCTTTTTCGTCAAACCTGTGAGTGGAACTGCAATGGCGCCGAAATTTGAGATAAACTTAAAAAGTATCAATAGAAGTACGCATACAAAATATATATCTGTCAATACATTTGAGAAATTTTCTAACAAGTCTACTACTTCCTGTTTACATGCTATGGTAACTCTAGATTATCTCTACATCTTTGTACGTTTCTGTACCCTGCTTTATAGGACACAAAACTATATCCTTTTCTACTCTACTCGAAAAACTCATCACTACTTTCATTCGGATCTAATCTGTCATAATCTCTCTGATC
>NW_026462866.1:0-9091 GCF_021730395.1 Mercenaria mercenaria | reverse complement strand
ACTTGTATGTAAAACTTTAACCAGGATTTTCTAAGTCCAAAAAGGGGCATAATTTGTCCAAAATACATGTCAGAGTTATGGGTCTTGACCCAATGAGGTAGGTTAGTGATCTAGAAAAAGAAAAAATAAGTTTCAAATCTATATGCCTTTTAGTAATAGCTGTATGTACTTGCACACAAAACTTTAACCAGGATTTTCTAAGTCCAAAAGGGAGCAAAATTAGACAAAAATGAAGGTCAGAGTTACAGGACTTGCTGCTATCAACTAGTTTTATAACCCCGAAGACACAATTGAAGTTTCAATTCAATATCTGCATTAGTCTTGGAGATATTAACTTGCATGTAAAACTTTAACCAGAATTTTAACCAGAAGTTTCTAAGTCCGAAAGGGGGCATAATTTGCTCAAAATACATGTCAGAGTTATGGGACTTGACCCAGTGAGGTTGGAAATTGATCTACAAAAAGAAAAAATAAGTTTCAAATCTATATGTCTTTTAGTATTAGCTGTATGTACTTGCACGCAAAACTTTAACCAGAATTTTCTAAGTCCAAAAGGGGGCATAAGTTTGCCAAAATGAAGGTCAGACTTATGGGACTTGCTGCTGTCAACTAGTTTTGTAACCCCGAAGACACATGTGAAGTTTCAATTCAATACCTGCATTAGTTTTTGGAGATAGTAACTTGCATGTAAAACTTTAACCAGAATTTTCTAAGTCCAAAAGGGGGCATAATTTGGCAAAAATATATGTCAGAGTTAAGGGACTTGACCCAGTGAGGTAGGAAATTGATCTAGAAAAAGAAAAAATAAGTTTCAAATCTATATGCCTTTTAGTAATAGCTGTATGTACTTGCACGCAAAACTTTAACCAGAATTTTCTTAGTCCAAAAGGGGCATATTTTGCCCAAAATGAAGGTCAGAGTTATGGGACTTGTTGCTATCAACTAGTTTTATAACCCCGAAGACACATGTGAAGTTTCAATTAAATATCTGCGTTAGTTTTGGAGATATTAACTTGCATGTAAAAATTTAACCAGAATTTTTAAAGTCCACAAGGGGGCATAATTTGCTCAAAATACATGTTAGAGTTATGGAACTTGACCCAGTGAGGTTGGTAGTTGACCTAGAAAAAGAATAAATAAGTTTCAAAGCTATACTAGTGTGCCTTTAAATGATAGCTGTATGTACTTGCATGCAAAAACTTAACCAAGGTGTGACGCCGACGCCAGGGTGAGTAGAATAGCTCGACTGTTCTCCGAATAGTCGAGCTAAAAACAATGAGCAGGTTTAAAATAATAAAATCTTCTGATTTCCGTTTAAGATATTGTACTGCTTCTTAAAATTTAGTGCAAATATTTTTCATAGAAATGAAATTCTCAGAAGAAATTCATACGTTGGAGTAAGAATATGGTAGTAAATTATAAAATCATAGCTTTTTGTAAATAAGGCTCAAAAGTCAATAGTGTAAAAATACCAGAAAATATCATTATTGTCGAGATACACTTCTTTTGGTGTTTTCTCAAGTGCGAGATCAAGCTGATACTGGAAATTTTCACAGCATCGGAAAATGCAGACCTGAGTAGACTATCAGGTAGCAATCTGGCAGTATGTTACTTAAAAAGGACAAAACAATGATATTCTAAATTACACCCGAATAAATCTCCAAGTTCTACACAAATATTTTTTACCTTTGGATGTTCTACAGTCTGTCAGCTGTACCAGCAGAAGTAACCATTTCAGAGCTGCGGTCCCCGGAGTGACGACTGACTGAGACAAATCTCACTGGATGTCCTCAATATTTTGGCCAGTATCATCCACCATACAGCGATCTTGTCTTTGACCTGCAAATTAGAGATTGGATAATAAGTCTGTAATCCACCGTTTTATTCAGCGTTGCTGGCTAGTCCAATTTCTAAAACTGTTTTATTGTTGTTAACTTCTAAAAATTTGTGAAGAATGGAAAAATCATGCCCCAAAATAAAAAAAGAAACCATTTGTAGACAGAAAAAGAGATAAAAGGAAAGAAACTGACGACACAAACAATAAAGTAAATGAAAAGAAGTCTGAGTGAAAAATAAACAAAGAAGATAAAAAACGGTGCAAACCTTTTTATACTTGTCCACATTGGTACTCTATCACTAACATTATACATGTAGACCAGAGAAAGTCCCACGCTAAATGAGCAAAACAGTGAACAACCACAGCCCCAAACTAACATCTAAATGAATGGCACGTTGATTAATTCACAAAGGGTGAGCAAAATCTCAATTTCATATGTGTAGAAGTGTGAATCGCTTACTTTTTTCACGAAGAAATGCTAGAATGCTCAAGTGATTGTTCATTGAGTCGCAAAATTATGTTATTTATGTTGTTGTTTCTTAGTTGGATTTTTAAAGAAACCTTACCAAATTCATTCAGATAACGACTTACCAGCTGATGAAATAAGACCCTCCCGGGACACATGCAGGTACTTGAGTAGAAACACTTACGTTTCTTCAAACAGTCTTTCAGGTTTTAATTAAGACATTCATCGATCAGACTTTTCAATTAATTTGTCCAGTATTATGTATAACAGTATACTGGTCAAGAGCTGTACACAGCTTATGGTGTCCTTTAAAACGGTTACCTACACAATTAGAGTTGGCTTTAAAAAGTTCTTGTACAGACTGATTGATTTGTAACCACGAAAAACACAGTTATTATTCGCGGCTTTAGCTTATTTAGCACAAGTGCTAGAATACCATACTGAGAATACATAATTCGGCAAAATGACATGGATACATATAATAATAATTAGCAAGAGCAAAACCTATTAATCTAAAGAAAATAAAAAAAAATAGTTTACTCTTTGTAATGCTAAAACGTTAAAAGTATAATTCCGCCCGACAGATAATTCTTTAAAAGCGTTGATAAAACACTTCAAACACACGCATGTTTTTCATACCAAAATCATTATTAATATCATAAACATATTTACATTTTAGCTTTATATTTTTAAAAAAAAAACATATCACTAAAGGACGAAGTCGTCAACTTTTTATGGAAGCTGCTGATACAGCAAACGTGCTGTCGTCTGCAAAACCGCTTTGGGGAATCACATGATCAAAATAATCTCTAAACCAAAGTTATATTTTGAAGATCATGAATAAATTTACTTCCATGATAAGATATGAAATTTAAACATATCCTAACATATGACTAATGAAAATTGTTAAATTATTATGTAGTTGACAATAATGATAGATATTCTGTAATTACAAACACTAAAGAAAGTAAGAAATCTTAGTTTCTTGTTCTTCAGTGTTCCTAATATTCAGAAGGTGACTGTGATTGAAATCTAAGTAGCTAAGTAGTTCTAGGTTACATCTATGACGTCGTCATATGATAGGCTATATTTTTGATATATAGCAAAAGTAGCTTCAATATTATCCCGTTTTATTCATAAATCATTTTGGTTTAGAGATTATTTTGATCATGTGATTCCCCACAGTAATAACGCGCCGTAAATTTCTTGTACCTAATATGCCGAAGTGATGTAAAGTTTTATTTCACTGTGTGGTCCAATTTGAATACAATACAAATTCTATGGAATACAAGGTTTGAAAAAAGTCTGCCATACAATGACTGAGAAAAAGCGCGGACATTTTTTTTTCATATGCATCAGTATGAAGAAACAAGAAGCTGCGTTCAATAAACGCTTGATGCCCCCGGTGGCATCCCTGTCAATACAAAGCAACCTAAGTCCAAAACGAGGTCAAGTTCAAGGTCAAACTGAGGTCAGGTGATGTCTGAAGATGAGGAATGGTCAGAGGTTACATCTGCATTAGTATCAAGTCATTCTAGTATGGGGTATTGCTGCTAGAGGAAACGGTCCCATTTGGTTAACCAAGAGATGGCCAATATAAATCAACCTAAGTCCAAAATGAGGTAAAGGTCAAGGTCAAACTGAGGTCAGGTGATGTCTGAAGATGAGCAATGGTCACAGGTTATATCTGCAGCATTAGTATAAAGTCATTCTAGTAAGGGGTATTGATGCCAGACGAAACGGTCCAATTTGGTTAACCAAGAGATGACCCATATAAAGCAACCTAAGTCCAAAATGATGTCAAGGTCAAGGTCAAACTGAGGTCAGGTGATGTCTGAAGATGAGGAATGGTCACAGGTTACATCTGCATTAGTATCAAGTCATTCTAGTAAGGGGTATTTATGCTAGACGAAACGGTCCCATTTGGTTAATCTCGTACGGACGGACGAAAGGACGGACGGACGGACGGACAGGACGATCACTAGATGCTGGGGGCATAAAAATTAACAAGTAAATTCGATGAGTTGGAATCCAACGCAGAATGAGTTTGTGGTAAAGAACTGCAAAGACATTATCCGACAAAAAGTTGAAGATGTTACTAAGAAGCAAATTGTTTCATTAGTCAGGATGAATTAAGGTCAAAGGTAAAGGTTCTTGTTTGGCGTGAGTAGTCGACGAAAGTCCCCACCTGGAATCGATGGAACAACTTAATTCCAGTTGAGGACCCTCTGGAACTACAGAACGCAACCAAGCAAAATATTAATAGACTCACCGAGCCCAGGGCAAGCGTCGTGTTAACTTCCCCAGCATCTAGGCCGATAATGCTGGAAACTATTAGGCAGGACCAATTCAACAGAAAAAGAATGTTTTCAATGTTTATAATAATGGTATGTTAAGTTGATCCTGACTAATGAAATTATTAAACAAGAGCTGTCCATAAGACAGTCAATGCTCGACTATTCGAAATATTGTCCAAGAAGGAGAAAAGTATAACTCAAAATATTAAAATATCTAAGAGTTTCAATCCAGCACCTGCATTGCTAAACTTTAACCAGAAATTTTAAGTTCAAAAGGGGACATAATTTGACCAAAATGCATGTAAGAGTGATTGATCTTCATTCAATTAACTAGTCTTATAACCCCGAAGGCACAAGACTTTGTGAAGTTTTAACTTATATATGCATTTGTTCTGCAGATAGTAATTTGCACTCAAACTTAAATCAGAATTTTCTAAGTCAAAAAAGGGGCATAATTTGCCCAAAAAAAACATGTAAGAGTTATGGGACTTGATCCAGTGAGGGAGGTTGGTAATTGATCAAGAAAGAAAAATAATAAATTTCAAATCTATATGCCTTTTAGTAATAGCTGTATGTAATTGCACGCAAAACTTTACCCAAGATTTTATAAGTCCAAAAGGGGGCATATTTTGGCCAAAATGAAGGCCACTGTTCTGGGACTTGGTGCTATCAACTAGTTTTATAACCCCAAAGACACAAGTGATGTTTCAATTATTAGTTTTAAAGATAGTTATTTGCATGTAAAACTTTAACCAGGGTTTTCTAAGTCCAAAAGGGGGCATAATTTGCTCAAAATACATGTCAGAGTTATGGGACTTGACCCAGTGAGGTTAGTAATTGACCTAGAAAAAGAACAAAATAAGTTTCAAAGCTATATACCTTTAAATGATAGCTGTATGCACTCGCAGGCAAAACTTTAACCAGGATTTTCTAATTCCAAAAGAGGGCAAAATGCAGGTCAGAATTATGGGACTTGGTGCTATCAAATAGCTTTATAACCCCTAAGACAGATGTGAAGTTTCAATTCAACATCTGCATTTGTTTTGGAGATAGTAACTTGCTTGTAAAACTTTACACTGGATTTTATAAGTCCAAAAGGGTACATAATTTGCTCAAAATACATGTCAGAGTTAAGGAACTTGACCCAGTGATATATATATATATATATATATATATATATGAAACATAAAACTTAACCAGGAAACGATGACGCCGATCAAGTGATTACAATAATTCATTTTTTTATTTTTCAAACAAGAGCTGTCCGTAAGACAGCGCGCTCGACTTTTCTCAGTGCTTGACTCTGAGTTAGAGCTTTACCAGTAAAAACAATTCTAAGTTAAAAAGGGACATACTTTTGTCAAAATTAAAACCAGAGTAATGGGAATTATTTGTCAAGGTGTAAACTTTGATAGCAGATAACTATTTCAAGTTTCAAGTCAAAAGTTCTTAAAATAACGGAGATATTTGACTTTATCAAAAAAATAAACGAAACATTCTAAGTGAAAAAGGGACATAACTCTGTCAAAATTCAAATCAGAGTTATGGAGATTGTTTCTCATGGGGTAGACTTTGATAATAAATAACTTTTTCAAGTTTCAAGACAAAAGCTTTAATAGTAACTGAGATATTTGACTTTATCAAAGACTTTAAACAGAAAAATACAAGTTAAAAAGGGACATAACTGTGTCAAAATTCAATTTCAGAATTATGGGGATTGCTTCTCCTGGTGTAGACTTTGACATTAAATAACTATTTCAACTTTCAAGTCAAAAGCTTTAATAATAACAGAGATATTTGACATTATCAAAAATTTTAACAAAAAAATCTAAGTTACAAATAGACATAATTTTGTCAAATTTCAAACCAGAGTTATGGGGATTGTTTCTGATGTAGACTTTGCAGATAGTAAAAATGTATTTTAAGTTTCAAGTCAACAGCTTTGATAGTTACAGACATATTTGACTTTAACAAAAACTTTAACCAACGGTGACGCCAACGCCGACGCCGGGGCGACGAGCTAAAAAATAGAATGCGTGAAATCAAAGTGTATCTAAACTTGACTATTAGAAAGTATTCGTAATCATATACTCAGTTCTGTTTTGAAACACATCTAAATGCTATTTCTGTACAAAATTAAGGAAACAAATAACTTTATCTTTTGTTTAAGAGGGTTTGAACAATTACATGGAATTTAACGACAGACATTTATTTATTAAGGCAGTATCCTAAGATGTATATAAACTGGGTTGTAAACCAGTCCCCAAACTAAAACATCTGATTGGTCGATTCCGAGCATAATCTCGACACTGACCAATGACAAAGCTGTATTCCAAGACTGGTCTACAAATTTAGTTTCAGTTCAAAGTTAAAAAGTGTTTTGCATACGTATTGATAGCGCTTACATATATTTATCGTTTACTAGACATTATATGTAATATCTATGTTCAGGAAACTTTATTTCTTATTTGCAAGGTAAAATTTTGCAATTTTGACGAATTCGCGAGCCTTAATATAATTTTCTGTAAGATTATGTAAATCATCGAACTCGTCCGAGTTCTTTAGAACCCGATTATATATGTTCTAATATGTGTTTATCAATGCTGCAAAAATGCGTCATCTAATACGCTAACATGATGAAGTTTTGCCATTCACGGATATATTCGTGGGCCAATTTTGACACAACGACAAAACCGGACCAAAGCGATCACAATTAACTCCATTTTTTTAAGATATTTCTTTTTTTTTTTCCTTTTTTTTGCTCTTTTATAAATAAGCAAAGTCTTACCTTTTAGACGTCTGATCTTGAAACAAATGTAAACTTCGTATGTCTGTGTTCACTAGACAAATATGAGCAAAGACAAGCCATATGTCGCCGACGTCGTCGTCGTTTTAATCATCATCACCAACATCATCATCATCATCATCATCATTCTTAACAGTTACCTTGCCTTTCCCTAATACTGAAAATGAGAAAAAGTGGCACAGGCTTAAAATATCTGCGTCTCATTTTAAGTATTACTGCTTCTTAAAATTCTGTCCAAAAATTTTTGATAGTGTTGAAATTCATATTTTTACTACAAATTTATCATAACGTTCTTATCAAGAAGACTCAAAAGTCAACTTTTAGCATAAATAATCATTACCAGGTTACGCTTCTGTTTTGTTATTTTTAGTGTGAGAACAAAAGGATATTGTCACAGTGTCAGTGAGCGTGTCGGTTAGAAGACCAACAGGTAGCCGTCATGTAATAAGTTTTACTCCAGTCACACATTCGGAGCGGATAACTACGTCTAGTCACGGATAGAAACGTAGTAATCCGTATCGATCCGTACCTGAGTCGTACCTTAAAGTAGTAATCCGTATCAATCCGTACCAATCCGTAAGGCTCAGGTATGGATCTATACGGATTACTACATTTCTATCCGTGGCTAGATGTAGCTATCCGCGCCGTATGTGTGACTGGGGTGTTACTTTAAAAGGAAAAGTTTCGATTTTCTAAATAACACCCAACGAATCTAATTGTTTAAGGCAATATTTTTACCTTCAGATGTTCTTCCATGAGTGACCACTTGTTGCGACAAATCCTGTTGGAAGTTATCAGTATTTTGGCCAGTATCATCCACCATACAGCGATTTTGTCTATCACCAGAACCTGCAAATGAGAGTTTTGATAATGAGTCTGCAAGTTTGCATTTTTGTTCAACGTAGCTGTCTTGCCCGTTTTCTCCAGGCAACTATAATTTGAAAAGACTGGAGAAAACACACCAAAATCGAGTAACAAATTTATAGACAGAAAGAAAAATGTAACAAGAGCTGTCTAATGACAATGCAGGGTTTCCGCTGCAATTCGCCAAAGTCGCCAATGGCGAAAAAAAAGTTCAAAAAGTGGCGAAAAAATATTTTGCCGTACATGTATTTTTATAATGTGTATTTCTTTGCCAAAGTTCTATTTAGCTTAAAAATCAATATTACCCGCGGCCGTTTCCGTTCATGTGTGAATGTGCTTGACTGTTTGAAACCCTTCCACCTAATTCATACCTACATACAAAAGCTTTAACGTAACTCGAAAGGTCGAGCTAAAAATGGGACATATTTTTACGAAATAAAAGACTGTTATGAAAATCGCCCTGTGGGGTCAACTCATACTGCTGAAGTTATATGAGCCGTGCGTGGATGTGCAGGCTGGTCTGGATCCATATTGGTCGCAAAGCCACTATGTTGGTTTTCTCATGGCACAGCTCATATGTGAAGTTTATAAACATTTGGCCCTGTCGTTTTGAGTACCCTGCTTACATGTTAAACTTTTACATGAAATTTTAAGTTAGAAAGGGGCATAATTTTAACAGAATAAAATCTAGAGCTATTTACTTTTCCTATGAAGTCATCTCATATCTCCGAAGACATGGGTGAAGTTTGAAATCATTTGGCCTAGTAGTATTTAACAGAGCTGTTTATAGAGTATGTTCCTAGTAGAGAATGTTTGAGATC
>NW_026462865.1:0-73969 GCF_021730395.1 Mercenaria mercenaria | reverse complement strand
CCCAAGTGGTGGCATATTCTCGATACATCATGTGAATGCCACGAAGAAACCCTGTAAAGACTGTGAAGCGGAACTATTATACTAAGTGAAGTAAGAGTTTGGAAGTGAAAATAAACTCCAGCATTAAGTCAGATCCCTTGACCTTAACCTTCAACCCACTGACTCTCGACACAATAGGTATCTTCTTTTAGTGTATACTTAATCATTGTTTGAAGTGGAAGATTTATAAAGATGTTTATACTTATGTCCTTAATAGTCCAGAAACCATTTCAGGCTTTGGGTCACTGTGTTGGAACTTTTGACTTTTACTGACTCTCTATAACTAGTTGACCCCTCCTCAATAAGCATACAAAAATTTGCAAGTAATCAATACAAAATTTGACCTCTATGAAGTAAACCGATTTTTCTACAATTTAAACTCATGACCTATTTTTTTACCTTTAAGGACCCTAGTTTGAATGTTATCTAGAACTTATACACACTTCTGACAAATGTTTCTATGATCAAATACAAAATTTGGTCTGTTAAGTGTTAAAAAGTTTTACTATGGATTTGTTTTTTTTGCTGGTTTAACATCACACGACACATTAAATAGGTCATATGGTGGCTTCCAGCTTGTGCTAGGGAAGAAAAACTCCACCACGGTGAGTCCGTGTGATACCTACTAGAATCACCAACCTTGATGGCTTTCTCAATGAGAATTTCCTATACCCTGAGCCATGAGATGCAAGTAATTTGGAAGTCAGTGTCCCTATAAAACCACTCGCCTGAGGCCCCCTCTGATTTGAGCTATTAAACCTCGTTTCTGACTTAGGTACTGGGTTGAAGACAACTTTAAATTTTGGTAAAATATTCTGCACATTTTTTAAGACGACAAGCAGAACAATATGACATACAGGCAATAGAAGTTTTCTATGACATGACATTTTGACCTAGTTTGCACCACAACTATCCAGTTTTCAACGTCTGTCAAATTTCAAACTTCTTACAGAGAGACGCATTATTAAAACCAGTTTTATATCAAGACTAACCACAACATTGTAGAGTTTACCAGTAAAACATTTGAACAACACATGACTCAAGTAATTGAATTACCATGGTTCAATCGAAGAGGGGCTATTTCTCAAAATTAGCCCAGTCTTTCATTCATGTGGTTGGAAAAAAACTTTTCTGTTGTGACCATCCAAACAAATTTATGGAGAAGTAAAATGTTTTATCAGATATGAGAAAAAAAATCTTTTGATTTGAAGCAATCAGGAATTTGTGACAATCAGAGCTGTCCTTTCAAAAAAAATATGCGACCCCTCCCTCCTCCAACCACTTCATGTGGATAAAAATTAGAAATATTTCTTCTTCTTAAAAATGTACATAGACTCCTTATTATCCTCCATAAAAACAGACATGTTGGAAAATATATAACCTTGTTGGGTAAATAGATAAATAAAGAAATAAAATAAATAACATAACATAAAATGATTCTAAACCCTTACGTGGAACTCTTCCCTACAGCAAAATGCCTTAACGAACAAAACCAATAATTACTCTATTGTTGACTTAAATGTACTTGAATGATATTATTTAAACTTTATTTACATAATACATCTTCAGCTTTATAAGAAAATGCAATTCAAAACAAAATTAAATCTTTAAATATTTAACGAAATATGTATAATTACAATCTTGGGAACAAAAAAGAATAGAGATACTCTGAGGTGGGTCTTTAATACTCATTATATTATATATAACTAAATGGGAAAACCTAATATTATAACAACTAAATAATGAGGGGTGTTCAATAAATACTAAGTGATCTCGTTTCTTTATATAGGTAATCAAAACTTTTAATGAAACTGCTACAAAAGCAAACTGGGAATTTTTAATTGACATCTTACAGTTATATTTTTTTTAAATAAAAGTAAATGCTGGTCACTATGGAAACATTATGTGATGTTGTCTGACCAAATTTTGTTGCTTTTTCCATTTTGTAATTACTAAAACATTACTTGTAACTTATCTTTTAAACTATATTTTCTTAAACTGGGTGAATGATTTTGTAAAATATAAGTTTTTGGTGTGTATAGGTCGCACTTTTTCTACCCATTCTGCTGCCTGAAAAAGTTCCTGCGACCTATACGACAGAACATTGCCAGCAGTTTTTTTTTTCGGGCCAATTTTCTGACCGTAGCTCTCGCAAAATTACGTGCATCTGTTACGAACGAACAAAATGGATAAAAAATATCAATATCGGCGGCTTTTCAACCAATAGCGGTTACTTTCAATAAAATATATCGTAAATAACCCATACAGACTATTAAAATTACGAATGACTTTAATTCAAAGATGTTTTTGCAGTCTGAATTACGTTTGTTTCTACTTTCGTTTTACTGGACGCCATTGACATGTACTCCGGGTTGGATAAAATCTGGACAGATCCGTCCTCCATTCCAAACATTGTTTATACTAATTCTTAGCGTATTAAAAAACTTGAAAGATAATTTTTTACTTTTGATTTTTAAATAAAAGAAAAAAATCCAAAAAGAGATATTTTGTTAATCTTTTTA
Organism: Mercenaria mercenaria; assembly: GCF_021730395.1. Classification (NCBI taxonomy): domain Eukaryota; kingdom Metazoa; phylum Mollusca; class Bivalvia; order Venerida; family Veneridae; genus Mercenaria; species Mercenaria mercenaria. The sequence goes on along the minus strand of NW_026462865.1, from coordinate 71,408 downwards.
CTCAGAATCAAAAGAACGCGGTTAATTACATGACACGGAAAGGTGTTATAATTGCTGTGCAAACAATTCACACTTAAACTTGCATGATAACAGAATGTAAACGCAAACCGTCTGCTGCCAATTAGTGTCAAAAAGCCGCTTTTCTTTGATATAATCTGTTACCGATACTACTGTTGGTACGAAACGGTTGGGAACGAAAACAACACTGTCCGATTTCCACCAATCAGGTTCTGATAATAATTCAGTCCGCGGCATCAATATGGCCGCCGCCATAACTTTTTTGCCGGTAAATATTAAATATTGCTGGGGAAAAAATCCGAAATTTAACTGCGACTAATACGCTAGAAGTTAAATTTTCCGACCATTTCCAGAGCAAAAATTAGATGCGGGCTATACATTACCGCGACCAATACACACCAAAATACGGTATATGCTATTAAGTCAAATTCTAAATGTGACATCTGGAGATCTGGGTGAAATTTTTGACTTGCTTCCCCTGTAAAACTTTATACCTATACTATTTATAACTGCTAAAAATGATGGACAGACAACAGTCAATTTTAAAAGCTAAGGTTTGAATCAAATTGCTTCCTTTTGTAATTTACAAATTTAAAAAGCTGACATAGTGTCAAATATGTAGGCCCTAACATATGTCAGATTTGAAAATCTTGGAATATTTGCTGACAATTTTTCCAAAGTGGCATCTAGAATTTGCAAGCATCCTACAAAGCAGAACCTGCCCTTGATCCTTACAAACCTCTATATAGCAGTCGTACTTATTTGTATTTTCTCCAGAGTTAAAACCTGCAGTGTCTATGAATTAAATTGAAGTCAAAATCTTAGTTACCTAACAATATTTAACCCTTACTATGATAAATTTCTATAATGAACTTGTCGACAGTACCATTAACTGTTAAAAGGGGTGCTTACCAAAATGATACTGACTGAATGGTGAACAGTGCAGATCTTGATCAGACTGCACAGAATGATGTGCAGGCTGATCGTGATCTACACTGGTCGCAAAGTCAGAATCAATTGTGTCCAGCATGATAAGGGTTAAAACAGAACACTTATAACAACTAGATGAGATTGATAACTGAATGATATTGTTAATTAAATATATCTGATAATTGAGTATCTAGCCACTAATATTGATAATTGAGTAATATTGATTGGTAATTGAATATTTTGACTAGTTGTAATAAGAAAGTTCCAATAGTTGAATCAATGAAAATAATTTATTGAATGAACTGAATTGTTTTACTTCAGAAATGTTCAAATGGGAAGAGTTAATGTTAGGTAACAGTGCAGTGAAAAGTGAAGCATTGTGGAGTGCAATGGAAAGAGGGAATTTCCCATTTGAAAATTTCAGTAAAAAAAAAATCCAACATGAAAATTCCTGGAAAATGCAGGTTAAATGCACTGGCTTTTTTCCTTTGCTTAAAAAGAGTAATTAAATCCTCATTCCCAGAAGACATACAAAAAGTCTTGGAAATTAACTTTATTTATTTATTTTGTTGGGTTTAACGTCGCACCGACACAATTTTAGGTCATATGGCGACTTGGAAATTAACTTTAAATTAAGATATCTAATGTACATACAATGTATTTCACTAAAGTAGTTTATTTTAACCCTAACCCTGCTAAATTTCCATAATGAACTTGTCCATCTTTTAATTTGGACAGTACCATTAACTGTTAAAAGGTTGTTTACCAAAAAATTACTGACTAAATGGCAAACAGTGCAAACCATGATCAGACTGCACGGATATACAGGCTGGTCATGGTCTGCACTGGTCGCAAAGACTGAAACACTTGCTGCCAGCAGGCTAAGGGTTAAGATACTAACATTAAAGTAGAGAAAATCCTCATCAAATGATTTAACTTTATCAAATATATAAGCTAACTCAGTGTATGTTTAGCTTCATTCTTAATTTTGCCATCACTTGTAACAGAAAACTTTTGTTTCTTTTAATAGTGGTAGAATACAAATCAGACATATACACATTTTATGTGTGTATATACGTACTGTTTTAACCCCAATTTAACACACAGTAGTTTCTTTACACACAAATAAGTCAATTTGTAACATTTTTAATAATCTTCAAAATGAATGCAGGTATATTTAACATGGAGAAAATACAGGTATTACATAAACAGAGGTCATAATCATTCTTTCACCTTAAATTCTATAAACTGCCAGAAATTATGCTCACAAAATACCAATAGTTTTAAGAATGTTTTAAATAATCTAGAATCTCACTAAGGTTAATCTTGCCTATCCACATTTCTTCACCTATTACTATCAAATCATTAATATTCGTGGAAGACTCAATTTCGTGGATTTTGTGGTTGAGTCAATCCACGAAATTTAATCCCAATGAACAAGTAAAATTCCCATTCATTTTATGTTCAAAAGTTGAAATTCACTACTTCATATCCCCATGAAATTGTCTTTTTGACCAATACCATGAAATTTCATGCCCAAGAAATTAAATGATTTTACAGTATGTCAACAATTATCTTCAACATCATTTTGATTATGTTACAAAACTTTGATTTCAAATAAAAACTAGAAAATGCTTTTGTAAAAAAGCGCATGTCTCCCCCAATGCAAAGTCCTATAGGCAAGAAGTCAATAGGGGTCAGGAGCGAAAGTCAAAGAGACACTGATGGTTGGCTGCAATAGGGATCATCTACTTGGCATGTCCAGTCATCCCGCTAAATTTCAACACTCTTGGCCTAGTGGTTCTCAAGTCACTGTTCAGGCTCCTGTGACCTTGACCTTTGATCAAGTGACCTCAAAATAAATAGGGGTCATCTACTCTGCATGTCCAATCATCCTATTAAGTTTCAACATTGTAGGTCAAGTGGTTCTCAAGTTATTTCCAAAAAATGATTTTACATGAACAGGCCACTGTGACCTTGACCTTTAATAGACTGACCCCAAAATCAATAGGGGTCATCTACTCTGCATGTTTAATCATCCTATGAAGTTTCAACATTCTGGGTCAAGTGGTTCTCAAGTTATTGATCGGAACTGGTTATCAATGTTCAGGCCTCTGTGACCTTGACCTTTAACGGAGTGACCCCAAAAACAATAGGGGTCATTTACTCTGCATGAACAATCATCCTATGAAGTTTCAACATTCTGGGTCGAGAGGTTCTCAAGTTATTGATTGGAAATGGTTTTCCATGTTCAGGCCCCTGTGGCCTTGACCTTTAACAGAGTGACCCTAAAATCGTTAGGGGTCATCTACTCTGCATGACCAATCATCCTATGAAGTTTCATCATTCTGGGTCAAGTGGTTCTCAAGTTACTGACCGGAAATGGTTTTCAATGTTCAGGCCCCTGTGACCTTGACCTTTCACATAGTGACCCCAAAATCGTTAGGGGTCATCTACTCTGCATGACCAATCATCCTATTAAGTTTCAACATTCTGGGTCAAGTGGTTCTCAAGTTACTGACCGGAAATGGTTTTCAATGTTCAGGCCCCTGTGACCTTGACCTTTAATGGAGTGACCCCAAAATCATAAGGGGTCATCTACTTTGCATGTACAATCATCCTATGAAGTTTCAACATTCTGGGTCAAGTGGTTCTCTAGTTATTGATCGGAAATGGTTTTCAATGTTCAGGCCCCTGTGACCTTGACCTTTGACGGAGTGACCCCAAAATCAATACGGGTCATCTACTCTTCATGACCAATCATCCTATGAAGTTTCAACATTCTGGGTCAAGTGGTTCTCTAGTTATAGATCGGAAATGGTTTTCAATGTTCAGGCCCCTGTGACCTTGACCTTTGACGGAGTGACCCCAAAATCAATAGGGGTCATCTACTCTTCATGGCCAATCATCCTATGAAGTTTCAACATTCTGGGTCAAGTGGTTCTCTAGTTATTGATCGGAAATGGTTTTCAATGTTCAGGCCCCTGTGACCTTGACCTTTGACGGAGTGACCCCAAAAACAATAGGGGTCGTCTACTCCAGCAGCCCTACAACCCTATGAAGTTTGAAGGTTCTAGGTCAAATGGTTCTCCAGTTATTGCTCGGAAATGAAGTGTGACGTACGGACGGACGGACGGACAGTGCAAAAACAATATGTCTCCTGGGGGAGACATAATTATAAAACTTGATTAAGCATTTAAGCCTGAAGTAAAATTAATCTCTACTTTTAGGCCACTACTTTTTTATTGTTTGGTTTACAAGATTTTTTTTGGAAAATGTCCACTGGTAGGTCGAAAAAAAAAAAAAAAAAAAAAAAGACTTTTGCCCACCATGCGTGTGAAAACCAATATTTTCTGTATTAATTGACTTAAATCAGAGGAATAAATAAAACATTAAATATCCTTTCCATTTACTTGTCATTCCTGTTATTATATTTGTATCCAAATCCCTGCATCACCGCAACTGGCGTGCTGCTGTCTAACGCAGTCTTGTCAGTGTCACAACTATTCGTCCTGCTAGCTGTGATTCCCCGAACGATTAGGTTGTCGGGAATCACCCGACTGATAGCCGTACCTATTTGTTCGCTAATGTCGGCACGCAAAAAAACCTTGTTTTGTCCAGATTTAATAGACGATGCACCCCAAAAAGTCAGCTAAAAAAAACACGCACTCATCGTGGGGGCTGCCATGATGGATGACTGCTTTACGTGTTTTTAATCGAAATTTATGAATCATGTTACCGATATGAAAACCAGTCTACAATACCTCGGCTTTTATCGTTGTATGCATAATGTGTCCAAGATAGTGTATTCAGTCAAAAATGTTGATTCGTACTTAAAAACATTCGTGTTTTTTTTTCGTTTCGGTCAGGAAAATATGTTTTTAAAAAAAAAAGTGAAATTGCAATTTTATTTTTTTTCTACTTTTCGGAAAATTACACTCGCCGGTTTTGTAAACCAATTTATTAAAAAGAAGTGGCCTTATTTATGAGTGAATCAAAGTTCAAAAGACCAACTGATTAAGCATTACCTCATGTTAAACTTTTTGATAAAGAACAATAACTACAGTGCTTAACAAGAGCAAAGGACACTAACCCTGGTCTGTAAGTCCAGTGTGCAAGAAGAGTTATGGTTCTTGGTGTTCTTACTCCCTTACTGATGATGAAATGTACAAAGTCATCTCTCAGAGAGTAGTCAGAAAAGAAGATTTTCACCAAAATTCAGAAATGTTCATGCAAATCAAACTTGGGCAATATATGTCAAACTGTTTATGAAAATCTGTCAAACTGTTTATGAGAAGTCTTTTAAAGGGTTCTTCTAATTTTAGCTCTAGTATCCCCTGAATGCAATCAAGTATTTATAAATAAACAGAACTGCAAAATATTACCCATGGTCAGCTGATAATTCCTTTTGCTTTGAGGACAGTATGTCAAGGGTCAAGGTCATAGTGACATTGAGACTAAACATGGTTTCCTATCAACAGCTGGAGAATCCTCTAGCATATGACTGTCTATGGTCAGAACATGGCCTCTGTTGATTAGGGGTCAGAAAGTCAAAGGTCAAGCTCACTGTGACCTTGAGACAAAAATGGTTTAGGATGCAAAGCTGAAGAATGTTTTGGCTTACAGTCAACATACGTCTTTGGTCGGTAGTTGACCCAATCTGGTTTTAGGTCATTCAGTCCATGGTCAAGATCACAGCATACTTGAAAATGAAAATTACAAACTCAGATCACTCCAACAGGCTGTCATGAGGAGTTTATCACAGTGAGGGAACATTTTGTGTTCTACAGAGACATTTATAGAATGATCTATTTTAAAGTAATTTGGTGCTGGTAAAAAAACAAAGAGGACAAACTGTGTTGTTATTTGGAATATTACAGAGAAAATGCACATTGCATTCCAGTACATCTAAGATAAACTTAACAACAACAAGAGCCATGTTAGACATGGCTAATCCCCCCGCCGGGCATATTATAATTGAAGGCTAAAGTTCCTGGCAAGTTAGTGTCTGAAAGTATTAATGTTTTTTATAGTAACAACTAAAGGAAGTTAATCTTTTAAAAAAAAAAAAAAAAAAAAATTGCAAGTCCACACAAAAATCTTTATCAGGTAGAGATTGGTCAAAATACACCTCAAAATTGGATTTAGCATGCTTGTTGTACTACAGAAAAGTGGTCTCGATTTTTCCCTACGACTAGTAATGAAAAAGTTACAATAAAAGCTATTTAAAGTAACAACAAAGGGAAGTAATTCTAAAGAAGGGAACTGCGCATGACACTTCGTCTCATGATGGTGTATAATTGTGCCAAGTTACATCAAAATCCCTCCATGCATGAAGAAGAAATGCTTCGGACAAAGTCATTCTTGTATCTGACCTTTGACCTTGACCTTAGGCCTAGTGACCTGGATCTTGCGCATGACACTCCGTCTGGTGGTGGTGAACATTTGTGCCAAGTTATATCAAAATCCCTCTATGCATGAAGAAGGAATGCTCCGGACAAGGTTTTTATTCTTGTATCCTTTGACCTCTAAGTGTGACCTTGACCTTAGACCTAGGGACCTGGTTCTTGCGCACACACTCCGCCTCATGGTGGTAAACATTTGTGCCAAGATATATCAAAACCCCTCCATGCATGAAGAAGATATGCTCCGGACAAATTTTTTAAAGAAAATATGATAAAGGGGAATAACTCAAAAAATAGGCAAGGTAGAGTTATTGTTCTTGCACACTGCACTTCCTCCCAATGTGTTCTATCAGTGTATGAAGTTTGAAGAAAATCCCTCCAATACTTTTGGGGTTATGCTCCGGACAAAATGTTTTAAGAAAATATGATAAAGGGGAATTACTCAAAAAATAGGCAAGGTAGAGTTATTGTTCTTGCATACTGCACTTCCTCCCAATGTGTTCTATCAGTGTATGAAGTTTGAAGAAAATCCCTCCAGTACTTTTGGAGTTATGCTCTGGACAAAATTTTTTATGAAAATATGATAAAGGGGAATAACTCAAAAAATAGGGAAGGTAGAGTTATTGTTCTTGCACACTGCACTTCCTGCCAATGTGTTCTATCAGTGTATGAAGTTTGAAGAAAATCCCTCCAATACTTTTGGGGTTATGCTCCGGACAAAATGTTTTAAGAAAATATGATAAAGGGGAATAACTCAAAAAATAGGCAAGGTAGAGTTATTGTTCTTGCATACTGCACTTCCCCCCAATGTGTTCTATCAGTGTATGAAGTTTGAAGAAAATCCCTCCAGTACTTTTGGAGTTATGCTCTGGACAAAATTTTTTATGAAAATATGATAAAGGGGAATAACTCAAAAAATAGGCAAGGTAGAGTTATTGTTCTTGCACACTGCACTTCCTGCCAATGTGTTCTATCAGTGTATGAAGTTTGAAGTAAATCCCTCCAGTACTTTTGGAGTTATGCTCCGGACAAAGATCGTTGCGGACGCACGCACGCACGGAGAGCATTTCTAATATCCCCTTCGCCTTTGGCGGGGGGATAAATAACAACATCAAATAAAGGAAAAGGAAGAGAAACTATTATGATATGCTTAACTGAGTGATATCAAAATGGTAAAGGGGTAAATGCAAATGGGAAACAAAATATATAATACAAATGCAGGGGACTGGTAGTAAGCATTTTCAGATTGGCTGGGGTGGGGGGAGGGGGCACACATTTTGAAAATAATCCGACCTATATTTAAAACACCCAGATCAAAGAAACATTTTTTCTTGTTGTTTTTTTAGCTGTGCGTGCTTAGCCCATCTAAAACAATTACAAAACTGCAGGGCACAGCTAAAATTGACTCGCTGTCAAAATATTGCTAAGATAATTTACCTTAATCGGTCAAATTATTACTGTTCCTACGGCCCTGAAATGTACATTATAATCAGTCTTACTGTTGCAAGAAGCTTTTTAGCTCAAGTTGCCCCTAAGTGCAATCAAATTATACAGGAGAAGCAGTCATTTAAATATGTTTCTGTTTTTAGCTCTGACATTGCCCCTAGTACAGTCAAGCAGAATTATGTGAACAAAACTGGGAAGGTCTGTTTAAGGATTCTGCAGACAAATTTTGCTTACCAAATTTGGTAAACATCCATCAAGGTGTTAGATGAAATTGTAATACACTTTTTCTTTTTCACATCAAAGTAGACCTGTTTTAACAAACTGCAGCCTTGAAACAAGAGTAAACTGGGATTTAAATCTAAATCAGTATTCCTGAGTGCAGTTAAAAAACACTCGAGTAAACTTGAAAAAGGATCAAAGTATGCTTCTGACCAAAATTTGTGAACATGCATCTGGTTGTTCAATAGAAATTAATACAGATTTAGGCTCTTGTGGTTTTGAAATGCAGTTATTTGAGAAAATCTGACATTGGTATGCAAGGATACCTCTGAAATTTCATCAAGAAATTAATGTGACAAAGTTGTTTGAAGATTTTTCTATTTTAAGCTCTTGTGACCCAATGAGCAGTTAAGCAAATCCATTTGAGAAAGGACTGCAGAAGTATGCTTCTGACCAAGTTTGGCGAGCATGCATCTATTAAGGGGTTTGTAATGAGATGTTGGCAGCTTTTTGTGCAGTCAAGTAGACAATCTAAATAAAAGAGAAAAACATGTTTCAATTATTTTTTCTATTTCCAGTCCTTCTGGCCACTATTTGCAGTCAAGCAGATCCATTTAATCAAAGTGGAAAAACATCCAACTATGTTTCAGCCCAAGTTTGGTGAATATCCATTGAGCAGTTTATGAGCAGAAATTGTTAAGAATTTTTTTTTCTTCTGATGGCCACTTACAGTAGCAAATGTTTATTTTATGGGAAGAGGTTTTTAAAAGGTTTCTTTATTTTAAGCTCTTGAAATCTTAAATGCAGTCAAGTGAAACCATCCCAACAAACTTGAGCGAGCTTGATGTCAAGATGATAAAGACCAAGATTGGTGTAATTCTGGCTAATACTTTCAGTTTACTTTCATAATGTTTGCTCTGGTTTGAGCATGCAGAAAGTAGAAAACAGCAGAAAGATGCCCTGGCTTTGAGCATGGTGGAAATACAGCAAACAGATGCAGAACATTCTATCCTGGCTATGAGTATGATATTAGAGGGTTGAAATACAATATGTTTTTTTTGCCCTAGCTTTGAGCATGATGTGAGCATGATGTAAGAATGTGAAAAGGGTGTGTGTTTGAGGAAGAGAAGAAGGAAATACAGCAAAATGATACAGAACATGATATTGCCCTGGACTTGAGCATTATACAAGGTGGAAGTACAGCATTTAATGCAGAATGCAGTTTTTGCCCTGGCTTTGAGCATGATAAAAGAAGCTGGAAATACAGCAAAATAGATACAGTCATGGTTTATGCTCTGGCTATGAGCATGATATAAGAAGGTGGTCAATACTGCAATTAATGCAGGATATGTTTTTTTACCCTGACTATTACAGCAGTTAATGCAGAATATGTGGGGTTTTTTGCCCGGACTCTGAGCATGATATAAGAAGCTGGAAATACAGACTAAAAGATACAGAACATGGTTTCTGCCCTGGCTAGGAGCATATAAGATGGTTGAAATATAGCAATTAATGCAGAATATGTTTTTTGCCCTGGCTCTGAGCATAATATAAGAAGCTGGAAATACAGCAAAAAGATATAGAACATGGTTTCTGCCCTGGCTAGGAGCATATAAGATGGTTGAAATATAGCAGTTAATACAGAATATATTTTTTGCCCTGGCTCTGAGCATAATATAAGAAGCTGGAAATACAGCAAAAAGATATAGAACATGGTTTCTGCCCTGGCTATGAGCATATTAGATGGTTAAAATATAGCAATTAATGCAGAATGTATGTTTTTTGCCCTGGCTCTGAGCAGAAGTAGGTGGGAATTAATATAAAGCAAAACAAGGAGATGCGTTTAATAAACGCTTGATGCCATCCTTGTCGATAGATTTTGCACTTAAGTCCAAAATGAGGTCAAGGTCAAGGACAAACTGAGATCAGGTGATGTTTGAAGATGAGGAATGGTCACAGTTTACATCTGTATTAATATCATTTCGTTCTTGTAAGGGGTATTGATGCTAGACGAAACGGTCCCATTTGGTTAACCAAGAGATGGCCCATATAAAGCAACCTAAGTCCAAAATGAGGTCAAGGTCAAACTGAGATCAGGTGTAGTCTGAAGATGAGGAATTGTCACAGGTTACATCTACATTAGTATTAAGGCGTTCTAGTAAGGGGTATTGATGCTAGACAAAACGGTCCCATTTGGTTAACCTCGTACTGATTAATGGAGGAGCGAACGGATGAACGGATGGACAGGACAATCACTATATGCCGTATAGATGCTGGGGGCATAAAAATATGCGCAAGACAGTATATGCCCTAGCTTTGAGCATGATAGGAGACAGAAAAGCAGCTGATGCAGAAAAAAGTATTCAGGCTGATTTTGAGCATGACAATTATTAAGCAGAAAGAAAACACAGCAAAGTGTTCGCATGATATAAGGAGGTAGTAAAAGATGCAGAAGACATCATAGTAAAAGTAGAAAACAGCAGAAAGATGCCAGATCAATTTTATTTTCTAATTTATACCAATATACATAATTCTCCTATTTAGCACAAGTAATAACTTCTTGAATACACTGGTCCCTACTTACTTGATAAATTTGGCATTAAATATACATCATGCACTTGTTGACCATCTTAATAGATTTTATTCACTGCAATGAAACCACCAAATACATTTACTTGACTGCATTTAAACCTTCAGAACTGGATAATGTACAATACTTCACTGGAATTTAACATATTGGATATACATACTCTAACTTGATACATGACTGCACTGAAATTTTAAGATTTAATACATCACTGCACTGGAATTTTAAGATCTGATATATGACTGCACTGGAATTTTATTTATTTATCTATTTGTTTATTTGGGTTTTATGGCACACCAACACAGTATAGGTTATGCACTGGAATTTTAAGATTTGATACACAACTGCACTGGAATTTTAAACTTTGATACATGACTGCACTGGAATTTTAATCTTTGATACATGACTGCACTGGAACTTTAAGATTTGATACATGACTGCACTGGAATTTTAAACTCTGATACATGACTGCACTGAAATTTTAACCTTTGATACATGACTGCACTGCAATTTTAAGATTTGATACATAACTGCACTGGAATTTTAAACTTTGATACATGACTGTCCTGGAATTTTAAGATTTAATACATGACTGCACTGGAATTTTAAACTTTGATACATGGCTGCACTGGAACTTTAACATTTGATACATGACTGCACCGGAATTTTAAACTTTGATACATGACTGCACTGGAATTTTAAGATAAGATACATGACTGCACTGGAATTTTAAGATTTGATACATGACTGCACAGGAATTTTAAGATTTGAAACTTGACTGCATTGGAATTTCAAGATAAGACACATGACTGCACAGGAATTTTAACATTTGATACATGACTGCATAGGAATTTTAACATTTGATACATGACTGCATAGGAATTTTAACATTTGATACAAGACTGCACAGGAATTTTAACATTTGATATATGACTGCACAGGAATTTCAACATTTGATACACGACTGCATAGGAATTTTAACATTTGATACTTGACTGCCTTAGAATCTAATGTATTAGATGCAATTATTTGCATTTGAATCTAAATTACTGGGTCCATGTTGGATACATGAAATTCATTGCATTAGAATCATAAGTACTCAACTGCACTGGACTCTTAAAGTTTGATATTTGTACATGACTGGATCAGAACAATAAATACTGGACATATGACCTGGACTGCATTGAATTCTTAAGTATTTTTTGCATACATTTAACTGCCTTGGAATTAAAGATATACTTGCTTACAATGGAATCTTAAGCAGCTCTGGAATCTTAAGCGACTGGCTTGAGAACATTACGCCTTGGATACATGACTGCATTGTAGTCTTATGCATATGATGCATGTATTTGACTGTTATAGAACCAAAAGTGTTGCATAGTTGACTGCACTGGAAGTATAAGGTTCATGTATTTGATAGCACTGGAACCTTAAGCATTGGATATTTGACAATACCAAATAGCTTAGTATTGAATACATGTACTCTCATTTACTGAATGCTTGTACATGACTGCATTTAATACAAGCGCACATGAAATCTTAAGTTTCAGATACATGTACTTGACCAGACTAGAATCTTAGGGTTTTTAATATTTGCCTGCACTGGAATCTTAAGTAATAGATGCATGTGTACTCTACTGGACATATTAAGATCTTTTACTGCATTGTAATCATAAATACTGGATACTTTTTAATTATTTGACTGAACTGGAATGAAACCATTCAATTTGTATGCTTGATAGCACAGGAACCTTAATTTGATAATTGTATTTCAATATGACGGAATCTAAAGCACTGGACTTTGGCTGTGTATGGGAATCTAAAATGTTCGGTTCATTACAATATTAAGAATTGAGAATAAGACCGCAAGAGATATGAGATGGTGCCCTTTTATGCTCCCAGTAGCATTAGAACCATCAGTTTGTTGTTTTGTTTTTAATGCAATAAACTAGAAAATGCTTTTGTAAAAAAGCGCATGTCTCCCCCAATGCAAAGTCCTATAGGCAAGAAGTCAATAGGGGTCAGGAGCGAAAGTCAAAGAGACACTGATGGTTGGCTGCAATAGGGATCATCTACTTGGCATGTCCAGTCATCCCGCTAAATTTCAACACTCTTGGCGTAGTGGTTCTCAAGTCACTGTTCAGGCTCCTGTGACCTTGACCTTTGATCAAGTGACCTCAAAATAAATAGGGGTCATCTACTCTGCATGTCCAATCATCCTATTAAGTTTCAACATTGTAGGTCAAGTGGTTCTCAAGTTATTTCCAAAAAATGATTTTAAATGAACAGGCCACTGTGACCTTGACCTTTAATAGACTGACCCCAAAATCAATAGGGGTCATCTACTTTGCATGTTCAGTCATCCTATGAAGTTTTAACATTCTGGGTCAAGTGGTTCTCAAGTTACTGATCGGAACTGGTTATCAATGTTCAGGCCTCTGTGACCTTGACCTTTGATGGAGTGACCCCAAAAACAATAGGGGTCATTTACTCTGCATGAACAATCATCCTATTAAGTTTCAACATTGTGGGTCGAGAGGTTCTCAAGTTATTGATTGGAAATGGTTTTCCATGTTCAGGCCCCTGTGGCCTTGACCTTTAACAGAGTGACCCTAAAATCGTTAGGGGTCATCTACTTTGCATGACCAATCATCCTATGAAGTTTCATCATTCTGGGTCAAGTGGTTCTCAAGTTACTGACCGGAAATGGTTTTCAATGTTCAGGCCCCTGTGACCTTGACCTTTCACAGAGTGACCCCAAAATCGTTAGGGGTCATCTACTGTGCATGACCAATCATCCTATGAAGTTTCAACATTCTGGGTCAAGTGGTTCTCTAGTTATTGATCGGAAATGGTTTTCAATGTTCAGGCCCCTGTGACCCTGACCTTTGACGGAGTGACCCCAAAATCGATAGGGGTCATCTACTCTTTATGACCAATCATCCTATGAAGTTTCAACATTCTGGGTCAAGTGGTTCTCTAGTTATTGATCGGAAATGGTTTTCCATGTTCAGGCCCCTGTGACCTTGACCTTTGACGGAGTGACCCCAAAATCAATAGGGGTCATCTACTCTTTATGACCAATCATCCTATGAAGTTTCAACATTCTGGGTCAAGTGGTTCTCTAGTTATTGATCGGAAATGGTTTTCCATGTTCAGGCCCCTGTGACCTTGACCTTTGACGGAGTGACCCCAAAATCAATAGGGGTCATCTACTCTTCATGACCAATCATCCTATGAAGTTTCAACACTCTGGGTCAAGTGGTTCAATCATCCCATGAAGTTTCAACATTCTGGGTCAAGTGGTTCTCTAGTTATTGATCAGAAATGGTTTTCCATGTTCAGGCCCCTGTGACCTTGACCTTTAACGGAGTGACCCCAAAATCAATAGGGGTCATCTACTCTTCATGACCAATCATCCTATGAAGTTTCAACATTCTGGGTCAAGTGGTTCTCTAGTTATTGATCGGAAATGGTTTTCAATGTTCAGGCCGCTTTGACCTTGACCTTTGACGGAGTGACCCCAAAATCAATAGGGGTCATCTACTCTTTATGACCAATCATCCTATGAAGTTTCAACATTCTGGGTCAAGTGGTTCTCTAGTTATTGATCGGAAATGGTTTTCCATGTTCAGGCCCCTGTGACCTTGACCTTTGACGGAGTGACCCCAAAATCAATAGGGGTCATCTACTCTTTATGACCAATCATCCTATGAAGTTTCAACATTCTGGGTCAAGTGGTTCTCTAGTTATTGATCGGAAATGGTTTTCCATGTTCAGGCCCCTGTGACCTTGACCTTTGACGGAGTGACCCCACAATCAATAGGGGTCATCTACTCTTCATGACCAATCATCCTATGAAGTTTCAACACTCTGGGTCAAGTGGTTCAATCATCTTATGAAGTTTCAACATTCTGGGTCAAGTGGTTCTCTAGTTATTGATCGGAAATGGTTTTCCATGTTCAGGCCCCTGTGACCTTGACCTTTAACGGAGTGACCCCAAAATCAATAGGGGTCATCTACTCTTCATGACCAATCATCCTATGAAGTTTCAACACTCTGGGTCGAGTGGTTCTCTAGTTATTGATCGGAAATGGTTTTCAATGTTCAGGCCCCTGTGACCTTGACCTTTGACGGAGTGACCCCAAAATCAATAGGGGTCATCTACTCTTTATGACCAATCATCCTATGAAGTTTCAACATTCTGGGTCAAGTGGTTCTCTAGTTATTGATCGGAAATGGTTTTCCATGTTCAGGCCCCTGTGACCTTGACCTTTGACGGAGTGACCCCAAAATCAATAGGGGTCATCTACTCTTCATGACCAATCAGCCTATGAAGTTTCAACACTCTGGGTCAAGTGGTTCTCTAGTAATTGATCGGAAATGGTTTTCCATGTTCAGGCCCCTGTGACCTTGACCTTTGACGGAGTGACCCCAAAATCAATAGGGGTCGTCTACTCCAGCAGCCCTACAACCCTATGAAGTTTGAAGGTTCTAGGTCAAATGGTTCTCCAGTTATTGCTCGGAAATGAAGTGTGACGTACGGACGGACAGGGCAAAAACAATATGTTTCCTGGTGGAGACATAATTAGTACAATTTTTTATGCAAAAGCAAAACTGCTAAATATATTTTTTCTATTTATATTTCCATCTTTCAACATTATGAAATCACTCAGTTATACATAACATGACAGTTTTAGTTCATTTTCCTTACTTCAATATTTATTACTGTTACACATATCTCGGATGTACTAGAATATGTAACATGCACATTTTCCATAATATTCTAAATAACAACAAACATTCAGTCCTGTTTTTGTAACTATAAGGCTCCAACCTGCTTTATTACAGACCATTATAGAAATGTCTCAATAGAAAATAAATGATCCCTGTTTGTGATATGCCCCCCATGACAAGATGCAGCCTGTTGAAGAGAAATGTGATTGTTATTTTCATTCTCAAGTATGCTGTGGTCTTGACATTCCACTGAATATTGACCTTAGCCAAAGCATTCCCCAGCTATACATCCAAAACCATTTTTGCCTCAAGGTCACTGAGCTTGACCTTTGATCTCCTGACCCCTATACAACAGAGGCCATGCTCTGCTCACAGATGGTCATAGGCCAAAGCCTTCTCCAGCTATTGATAAGAAACAATGTTAGTCTCAAATTGTCATTGTGACCTTGACCGCTGACCAACTGACCCTCAAAACAAGAGGGATTATCTACTGATCACAGGCCAAATCCTTCAAAGGTTTTTAATCCTAGTTTAAAGGATTCTTCAGTTTTGACAGTAAACTATTTTCAGTTTAGAGGTCACAGACTTTGACCTTAACCTCCTGATCCCTCAAGTCAATGGGAGTCATCTACTGAACCAATCAATCATTCTAAAATTATTGATGGATGTTGAAAAAAGCATTCTCTAGCTGTATATGTAAAATTTGTTTCCAGTCTAGAGGTGACCGTGACATTGAAAAGCTGCCTACTGACCCCAAGGGTCCTTTAGTGACCATGTGCAATCATCCTATAAAGTTTGATTTCTTTAGGCCTACCTGTTCTCCAGTTATTGATCAAAAATTGTTTTAAGTCTCAAGGTCACCATGACTTTGACCATCTGACCCAAAAATAGTAGGGGTCATCCACTGACTATATGCAATCATCCTTTGAGGTCTGACTAACATATGCTTGAGCAGATTCTAGTTATTGATCAGACACTAAATTATCTAAAACAGACAGACAGACAGTCATAAGCAATACAACAAAAATATTTACCAGTGACCCTCCTAAATGCAACCTTGACCTTTGAGGTGGGGTCTACGCTATGAAATGGACACTTCTCCTTGCTGTAAATATCTATGCTTACTTAAAGGTACCTAAATATTCAGCCATGCATAATGTAGTAACAAGACTGGTTAAGAAAAAATAAATTAAATTAAAATATTTCACCTGTAAGTGTGACAATAGCTACTGAGCTAGAGGTCACACCCAGCATGTGTCGCTTGGTCATATTATACTATTAATTTTGCGCAAGTTATTTAAATCAAGTTGGCAACATATTGTGTTGTTTGTGACAAGCTCTTTGACTATCAATTCATATATATAAAAGTTATAGGATTGACATAAAAAACACAAAATCTGACCTAATAAGTGCGGCCTTCACCTCTGAGCCATAAATAATGCCTTGCATAACACAATGTCACATTGTCTTGCTGTAGAAATTTTTATTATGTTCACTAGGGCTGTCATTGATTGGGTCTTAGGCGTATCGACGATACCGATATATCAGAAGACAAATATCGACGATTCATCGATATATTGATTATTAAGTTAGATTATCGACCTATTTGTTCATATAATACTATATACCTTCCTGTAAATGCTATTTTAAGTTTTATTGCCTACTTTCCATATTTCTGTTTGATTGTGTTGTATTTGTATTTATGAAATAAAAGAAATACATAAAAATTAATAACATCTTTCATTTTTATTTTGCCTTCACTCCTTTTTTGCATTCATCCAAATTTACAACTTTGTGAACTTAAGTTGTTTTTTAGGGTCTGAGTGTTTATTTGGGTAGTTTTTTCTCCCTGTAAAATATCGATTTTTGAAAATGGGAATCGATAATCGATCGACCAAAAAAAATCGTTGATACATCGATATCGTTTCTATCGATGACAGCCCTAATGTTCACCATGTTTTTTGTAAGTCCATTCATGCATCTATGACCAGAAAATTTACATATTTTTGTCCTCTTAGTATGACTTTGACATTTGAGTTCAAGGTCTGTCTTGCAAATTGCATATCAACTATTTAAAGTATTAATTTAATTGTACCAAGTTTTCTTTCTTAAAATTTTGAAATCCCATTTTTTGCATTAAATAAGATAGTTACAGGAAATCTGCCTTGGATCAAGAAATGTGAATGTGTCAAGATGAGATAATTTAAAACAGAATGTTTTGGATGCTTTGATAAAGTATACTAACTTGCCATACTTTTGACTGTTTTTAAACCTGAATATCTATACCCTTTTCATTTATAATGCCTAAGAATTTTGTTAGCTGTTAGAACAAATTAATAAAACCTAAACCCAAAAATAAATTGCCGTGAAACTAAATCATAATAAAGAATGAGTTATGTTAATATTTTCTTCAAATACCCAAACTACTTAATTGCACTTGGTCTATTGTAAAAAATAAATTATATCTAACAAGAACTGTCCATAAGACTGCCAAGCTCGATTATTCGAAATATTGTCACAGAAGCAGGAAATTATTACCCAAAATGTTAAATATCAAAAGAGTTTTAAGTTTGAAAGGGGACATAATTTGACCAAAATGCATTATCAGAGTTATGGGACTTGATGCTATCAACTAGTTTTATAACCCCAAAGAAACATGTTAAGTTTCAATTCCATATCTGCATTAGTTTTGGAGATAGTAACTTGCATGAAAAACTTTAACCAGAATTTTCCAAGTCCAAAAGGGGACATAATTTGCTCAAAATACATGTTAGAGTTATGGAACTTGACCCAGTGAGGTTGGTAATTGACCTAGAAAAAGAATAAATAAGTTTCAAAGCTATATGCCTTTTGGTAATAGCTGTATGTACTTGCACGCAAAACTTTAACCAGGATTTTCTAAGTCCAAAAGGGGGCATAATTTGCCCAAAATACAGGTCAGTTATGGGACTTGATTCTATCAACTAGTTTTATAATCCCGAAGACACATGTGAAGTTTCAATTTAATATCTGCATTAGTTTTGGAGATAGTAACTTGCATGTACTTGACCCAGTGAGGTTGATAATTGACCTAGAAAAAGAACAAATAAGTTTCAAATCTATATGCCTTTAAATGATAGCTGTATGTACTTGCATGCAAAAACTTAACCAAGGTGTGACACCGACGCCGACGCAAGGGTGAGTAGAATAGCTAGACTATTCTTCGAATAGTCGAGCTAAAAATGTGAACATTCATATTAATTACTTTTACCATTAATAGTTTTAACATTTAAAAAGAGGATAAAACAATATACAGGGAAGATATTTAGCAGTTAAAAGCTTCTTTTGTTTAAAGCATCAAATTAATTTTTAAGATTGACAACCGGATGATGAAATAAATATACTTTCTTAATAGCTCTTGTTTGTACTCTACTGAGAAGACCCATCTAAAACTATGATTGTACAATTTTACTGAAAAAAACTAATATATCAATAACTGAATGATTCTACCTACCTCAGCATATTGTTTTGCATTGTTGTAGCACAGCATGTCTAAGGTCCTTACTGGAACTCTTGTGTACCTCAGCTCTTTGCCTCTTTGTTAAGCTCTTGTGCACTTCAGCTCTTTGCTGGAAATCTTCTTTGCCTCAGCTCTTTTCTGGAAATCTTTGTTAAAACTATTGACTGCCTCAGCTCCTTGCTCAAACCATACATGCCTCATCTCTTTCCTGAAAATCTAAGTACCTCGGTTCTTGCGGAAACTCTGTCTGCCTAAGCTCTTTGTCAAAACAAACTCCTGTCTACCTCAGCTCTTTGCTGAAACTCAGTGTACTTCAGCTCTTTCCTGGAACTCTATGTGTCTCAGTTTTTGCTGAAAATCTGTGTGCCTCAGCTCTTTTTGCAAAGTCTGTGCCTCAGCTTTATGTTAAAAGTCATGTCTGCCTCAGTATGTTGCAAAAACTCTGTCTACATCAACTTTTTACTTTAAACTCATGTCTGTCTCAACTCTTTGCGGAAACCCTCTGTGCCTCAGCTCTTTGCTAAAACTCCTGTCTGTCTCAACTTTTTGCTATTTTCAGATTTTCCCAAATGCTGTGAACTTGTTTTGTCTTCTCATTGACATTGTTGTTTATGTCACACCTTTCTAGACACTTCTTGTGCTTTACAACTATTTCTCCATAACATGTGATATCTGAGGCAAATTATAACTGCTATATCTGTTGTCTCAGTCCAATAGATGTTTTCTGAGCATAACTTGACTGAACTCCCAGTGCTGTATAATTGTCAAATGCCACACACATTTGTTTTTACCTGAAAATAAATATTTGTAAAATTGTAAAAAAGCATTTAATTACAGTCTAAGTTGTTTTTATCTTATTTGTGTGTGTGTGTGTTCGAGTTTAACGTCTTTTTCAACAATTTTTCAGTCATATAAACGATGGTGTCTACTTGTAGCAGTGAGCACAATGCCCAACTTCATAGTGCTGCCTCACTGGAATATCACGCCATAGACACGTGGCATGATACCACACCAAGTCACATTATACTGACACCAGGCTGACCAATCCTAGCACTATCCTCTTAATGCTGAGCGCCAAGCGAGGAAGCTACTAGTACCATTTTTAACGTCTTTGGTATGACGCGGCTGGGGATCGAACCCACGACCTCCCGCACTCGAAGCGGACGCTCTACCACTAGGCTACTGAGGCAGTATATTTATATTATTTGTAACTTGTTAAAACAAGACTATAACAAAGTAAGAGCTGTCGGAGGACAGCAAATTTTGACTATTCAACAGCCTCCGATGCCGCTAAAGAAAGTTAACTCAGAGTGGATACTAAAGTTGAAAAAGGGGCATGATTTGGTAAACATTCATAACAAATTTCTGAATCGTATGCAATGAATGTTATATCATCACAAGTGTGTGAAGATTTAATCTATTCCCATCAGTGGGTACTTGACATACCAGATTACCAAACAAATAACCAAGAATTGCATAGTTAAACAAGATGGCATGGCCCTAAGTCGCTCACCTGAGTAACATACAATAACAGTGTAAACATGTTTTACCTAGTGATTTCATGGAGACAAATATTCTGAAACATTTCCATTAAGATTGGACCAAAAACATGGCCTAGTTTTTGACCCTAAATGACCCAGATAAAAATTAATCCGATATTTCATGCGCACAAACATTCTGACCAAGTTTCATGCACATCAAATGAATAATGGTGTAAACAAGTTTTTCCTTTAATTTGACTGGGTTGACCTAGTTTTTGACCCCATATTACCCAGTTTCAAACTTAACCTAGGAATATCAAGATAAACATCCTGAGCAAATTTCATGAAGATGGGGTCATAAGTGTGGCCTCAAGAGAGTTAACAAGCTTTTCCTTTGATTTGACCGGGTGACCTAGTTTTTGACCCCATATTATCCAGTTTCAAATATGGCCTAGAAATCATCAAGACAAACATTCTGACCAACTTTTATGAAGATAGGTTCATAAATGTGGCCTCTAGGTTGTTAACAAGCGTTTCCTTTGATTTGACCTGATGACCTAGTTTTTGACCCAACATGACCCAATTTCGATCCAGGCCTAGAAATCATTAAGATAATCATTCTATGCAAGTTTGTATCAAATCGAAGCATAAATGAAACCTCTATATGGCTGAATGTGGTGTAACAGGGTCTAAAGTTCACTATTCTAACTACAACAACAACAACTCTGTTCTCTATAATAACTACTGTTTAATATAGTACTATGTTCTGAGTTAATATATACAACAATGTCTTTCTTCACAATTCCCTAACATAATCTCTATTATTTCATTAATGTCTAAACTCTAACAATAATAATTCATTGTTAATTGCCCCGGCTCTAAACTATCTTAAATCGTATGGAGTATCGGCATACGTTACTAACATTAGCACGGGCAGATTGATACTGAAGTTCCATCTAGAATTTAGTGGTATTTAAGGAAAACTTCGTAGGGATGACTAAATTGTTTTTCTCCAAAAGGGCACGCATTTTGACCATAATAATAAAAACATGTCATTATTTCATTTAGTCATCTGTCATTACAATTAGTTAGAAACAAAACAACAATCATGACGCAGCGAATAACGTGGCCAGAGGGTAATTAACCTGGACGAGATATCTTAACCTGTCATTTTCCAGATGTAAACAAACGCTGAAGTTATTTAAAGTAGCATTCCGAAATTCTTTGTGTATGACTTTTTACTGACCGATGACATATTGCTAACCGAAAAACAAGATGATAAAATGTGCTTATCTAAATAAGTATAATGAATTCATAAAGTCATTATACGACACTCGTCTCTTACTCGTGAGTTTTTTTTTTTTTGTTTTTTTAATTATCTATAAGAAAAAATAAAAAAATAAGCAAAACTAAAATTCAAGCGAGGCAATTAACAATTTAACACAAGGCAATGCATAAAACCGGCTGATTTTTATAAGTAATACGTAGAATTTATTTTAAATGTTTTTAGCCGTACTTCTGAAGATTAATGATTTGAGAAGGATAGAATACAACAGAATACAAAATCAAGAATATATAGTTTCAACACATGATATAATATACATAATCAATGAATAGGAAATCACATGGAATACGTAGATTTAATTTTCACAATTTCCACGATTTGATTTAGTCCTAGAATATTCAATTCGTTTTCGTTTTTGTTTCAGTCCTAGATCGTTTTTTCTTGCGTTTTGAAGTCAAAACCCCATTTAATTACTCTAAATCTTAATAAAACACTAAATTACTAGCGGAACACGATTTCACAATAAATTCCGTAATTAAAAGTCCATTTTTTCCTCCCTTGCCCAGAGGGGTTTTGCCTTCAAGAGTGTGACTGAAATAGAAAGAATAAGAAAAATGCTTTAATCATCATGACAAGTAATGGTTTTAAGTACGGTAATTAATATATAATTTACTGGAATTTCCGCAATCTGAAAGGATAAACTGACAATTAGTAGGAAATGACATAAGAAAAAATATGAATTTTACTCTCTGAATATGTTAATTAAGAGTGAAAATTTCCGCTAAAAGTTACAATAAATAAACATCGATTTTAAATTTATCATCATAACAGGAATTATGGAAGAAGAACAACAAGTAAGGTTAATGTATTCACATTCTTAGTGTAAAATCGTTAAGAACTGGTTGGATAAAAAAAATTACTAGAAAAATTGTTGTTGATCTTGGCTGCAACAGTATTTCTGTGAGGGAAAAAATAATTGTAAAACATAAAATTGGTATACATAGTGATAAGTGTTTAATGACCTACTTTTCTTAAGGATAGATATAGTACAATAACTAAAAAAAATCATTACTTATTTAAATAAAATCATTACTTAATATGTATATATATTTTTTTTTTTGAAGGATATTATAGATATAACAAAAACACAATTAAAATGCGAGTATATGCGATTATATAAATTCCGTAATTTTTTTTTTCTAAAGGTTTTTTTTTTTTGTAATTGAATAATATAATGAAAATATAAATATAAAATACTAATGAACGACACAATCAGTCGACGTCATTAAGGTCGGCTGCAGACGTCTCTCCGCACGGTAGCTGGTACGGCCAGATTGGCAAAAGATGTGACGTTGCCGACTTCGGAACCTTTTGAAGTACCGCCCGGAACACCGCCTCGTAGTTTGCACAGTCCTCCATTGTTGACTGAAGCGCTGAGTCATTCAATTCAGTACGTATGCAATGTTGGCAGACGTACTGGTGTCTGGTTCTGGAAAGGTCCAGTACTCGTCGCTCCGCCTTTCGAATGAAGATGTGCCTGGCTAACTGGTCGTCGGCCAGTGTTTTTACCACGGCCGTATACACCTTGTCAAAACGTTGGATGACGTCGGTGGCTCTGAAGTTGTGGGAACAGTCGTCATCTGTCCCCCAGCATTCATCACAGTTTGCTTTCGCCTGGTCTTGGATCAGGTGCCAAATCTTACAGACTAAGTACTCCAAAGTGAAGGATATAAAAATCCTGGCAATAGTGAATTTTCTGATACATTCCATAGTTATACTTAGGTTTTACGTATTAAACACAAGTGAAATTTGTAAGTAAACAGATCTCAATTCTCTGTGAACGAGTGGACCGCTCAATCCATTTTAAGTTGCTTATATAGTAGATGTATCCGTCACCCAAATTACGAACAGTCAAAAAAAATATATACAGTCATTACTCAGAACAATAGACATTTTCGACATTGATGTGCACTTCTAGACTTAAAGTTTCGGATACAAAGCAGATAGTATACTGCCTTCGGCAACGCTGTTATCTTCCTTGATCGGTGCAGTAGCTTGAAATGGTCCGGATTTGACAGCAGGAGTAATTATTTCGTCGTTTCCAGAGACAAATTTGTAGCGAATAACTTCTGAACCCGTATTTCGTGACTTTATGGCAGATCGGTGCTTAGAATTTCGTAATTTACATTTACAATAAATAAAAAATCCCAATTCCTAGAGTAATTGAGCAACCAGCAGCTATAAGTACTATAATCCAGGTGGGGAAAATCGAATCATCAATTAGTTTAGAGTGTCTTAGATTCTCTAATTTGTTAATGAGAATGTCAAGCGGAATTTGCTTAATAGTTTTTAATTCGTGGGGCAGCTTGACATTTGTAAAATTCTCAAGTTTGTAGTGAAATTGTTTCCATAGGTGATTTGTAGAAATATTAGGAGGAAGTAGAGGGTTATAATCAAGGTGATGTGTTTTCTTAGAAATTTGAGAGTACCATGGACTTAAGTTCAAATGTTCATTAAAGGCCTGACAGTTCATCTCAAGTTGAACTAAACTGAGAGGGGCTTTAACAACTAATTCATGGTTAGATTTAGTGTCAGATTGGCACACGATGACGAATCTTAAATCAATTAAAGTGGTGACTGCCCATAGACCATTATCTATATTTTCGGCGTAAGGTAACTTGGTGTTAGGTTTAATAATAATGTTACAGTTTTGCGTAACTTTAGCTGGGTTTCGTAGAAATAAAGCCGTAACACATAATTCAGACATGCTTGCTTGATAAAATGGGGATCTGACTTGACAAAATTGCGTAAAGCTACTTTTGCAAGATTCTAATTCACTGGGCAGAATGACAGCGAATTTTGTGCGTTCTCGATTAAAAAGAAGAGCTGAAAATTCTAAATCGTACTTAGCGACAAGATGTACTTTAGATGACTGTGGTATCGATGATCGATTAATGTTACTGTAGGGAAGTTCGAAATTATGAATACGATATACATCAAAACGACTATTGAAATCGATTAAGGGAACATGAATATTAATGATAATCTTGTCCTCAGCAATCATAGTCGAGCTGCGTAAGAATTGATAATATTTCCACAGATCCGTGCTAGGATCCGCCGGCAGGGCGTAAGTTTTAGGCGCCTGGTTCTGTATTTCTACTAATAATGCCCTCAGATGAAAGGGAGATAATAGCCCAGGGAATACCCTGCCAGCACTTAATATGTCGAGCTGGGATTTAAATTCTGAGAGATGAGCCTTAGCATAAAAAACAGTCTGTTTGATTTCATCAATGATAAGCTGGAGGTTGTTATAATTAATAGTATAACCTTGAATTTGTTCAATCTGTTTTTCCATGCGACCTTGCCATTTTTTCATTTTCTCATCGACCTGTTGTAAAGCTTGTATTAATTCGTTAATAGACTGCCTATTCTCTGATATGTGAGAACGTGAAATGTTTAAAATTGACAAATTGTTTTCTAGTATGTGTATGATGGATTTTTGTGTATTAGCTAATCTAACTACGTTATGTTTAATTACTTGAACTTCATCATTATCAGCAGTGCCAAAAAGAAATTTGAAGACAGACCCTAATCCCAGAATGCTTCTTTTGTTTCTAACGTGTAACGATAGGTAGTCAGAGTAACTATTAAGTATTTTCGCATACGTGCTTCGGACGTATTGTAATTCCAGCTTCACATTTGATATAGATAGAAGATAGGGTAATAAGTCTAAGTTCTTAGGGTTGTTTTTTAAGGTGGTTGCTCACATTCTCTGTGGTGGAATTAACAGTTTCTATTTCTTTGTCAATTTGATCCAAAAAGGAACTAAAAATCGAAGTGTCTAAAACTAGAGCCACGCTCCAATGCGAACGTGTGGTAGAGACTTCATTTATCTTTTGAAAAATAACATTATCATAAGTTTCTGTAGCACCGACCAATGTAAAAGAGCACAGGAATAGCAGGTAATGCATCCTTACTGAAACAAGAATAACAAAAAATACAATTAGTAAAAAGGGTTCATAAGTCACTGAGGGTCAAGCTGTCAAGAGCAGATGACTATCATTCTTTATGTTTGTTTTACAATACAGTAGCAAGACACTTTAAGAGCATGTGATTGATAGTTTTATGTTTTTCCCCCGACTTAGCAGTAGGAGAATCTGTATGTTTAACCGTATGTTTACGATTAGTTCGCCGACGTTTAGTCGGGTTGACAGTAATGGCATTGAGCTGCATTTTATCACTGTCGGACAAGCTAAGGGCGATGTCCGAGTCTGAATCATAATTTGCGAATACGTTTCCGTCTGTTTCCGTGACGGGCGATGACAGTTCGGAAGGTAATTGACTGCCCGAAGGGAGAGAAACATCTGATTTATTGTCAATAGACATCTCGTCATCTGAGGACTTAATATTTTCACCTGAAATATGGTTTTTATTGCGTAATTGTTTTTGTAATTCTGCTAAGGGAATATCGTCTGTTTCATCAGAATCTAAGCGCTCCTGGCGTATTCTATTAGTTATGGGGGGTAACGGGTCGTTTAAAGTAGTCTCAGAGTCGGAATCACTGCTGCTTAAATTCGCAGGGGGAACCGCATAATTAACCTTTCTTAGCGGCCTTCCAGATGGAGGCGCGGGAATCGGCCATTCATTTATTTTAGCCAGACGAATTTGGTTAGCATGAACATTGTGCGTTGAATTGTCAAGTTGGTTTTTAATAATAAAATTTAAGGGAGTTTTCTGTTCAATTATTCTGAAATAGGGCTTCCACTTTCCGTCTAACTTACTTTTTCTGTTGAAATTTTTATAATATACAGGATCATTAACTTGGAAGGTTGTCTCTTTAATATTCTCATTAGCTTTTAAAACACGCTTGCGTTTTATCTTTTTCAGTGTACGATGCACATTTAAAAAGGCTCTATGTTGTTCCTCTAATATAATTTTGTGATACTCTTCACCATGGTATTTCCGTCGAGGTTTAAGTAAATTATCAATTGGTAGAATAGGATCACGGTTAAAAAGCAAGAAAAATGGAGAATGTTTAGAATTGGTAGAAACGGTGAATCGCATGGCGGCGAGAGTCATATTTAAGTGGAGATCCCATTGACGTGTATCATCTTGTACCTTTTTCGAGAGAATATCATTCATAGTGCTATGAGATCTTTCATTTATTCCGTTAGAAGATGGAAGGTAGGGTGTAGTTTTTATGTGCTCTATGTTTAATTCCTGAAGCACGTCACGCATTGCGCCGCTAGTGAACTCCGAACCATTGTCAGTTACAATTCTTAAACAAGTGCTGTATCTGCTGTATATCTCCTCTAAAAACAGATGTATGATGGTATTACTACTTTTATCAGGAGCAGGAAATGCCTCCGGGTAACCTGAGTAATTATCTACAAAGCAAATGATGTACCTATTTCCCGATAAAGTTTGAGGATATGGCCCACAAACGTCAATTGAAACAATAGAAAATGGAAACGGGGGTATACCAGTTTCCTTACTAGGGGTTTTAATGGTAGTAAGATTTCTTGTCTGACAAACAACACATTGAGAAACATAATCATACAATTCCTTAAACATTCTGGGCCAGAAATAGTGTTGTTTAATTGTTGCAAATAACCTTTGACATCCCTGATGACCGTTATCATCATGGTATTGTTTAATAACCAAATGTTTAAGGTGACTGGGTACGAATAATCGAAAATTCGGCTCTTCATCGACATTGGAGACGTAATATCAATTAAATTTGACGTTCTTTCTTGTTAGATCGATAAGTGGCTCGACAATTTCCGTGTATGATTGTTTACCATTATGTATCATGTGACGAAAAAAATTTACCATTCCTAATAAGCTTCGTACGTCGCGCACACATTGTGGGCGTGGCAATTTTCGGATTGCTTCTACTTTTTTCGGATCCGGACGGATACCATTTTTATCAATTGTAAATCCGAGATAGGTTGTTTCTTGTTGTAGGAATTGACATTTTTTTAACTTAAGTTTAAGCTTATGTTGTCTTAACCTTTGGAAAACAGTCTTAATATGATCAATATGTTCCTGAAAAGATTTACTGAATAGAATGAGGTCATCAAGGTATGCGATAGCAAAAGATTCACAGCCTTTTAAGACTTCTCTCATTAATGATTGGAAATAACCTGGTGCGTTGGAAAGCCCGAATGCCATGGAATTAAATTCCATGAGCCCATGAAATGGCGTGGCAAAGGCGGTCTTTTCTTTGTCTTGTTCCTGAATAGGTATTTGGTGGAATGCGCTAGCTAAATCCAGACTGGAAAACCAGCAACTTTTCCTAATAATGGTAAGATATCATCTATACGAGGCAGCGGATAAGACGTTTGACGGCATATAGAATTCAATGCACGAAAATCCAGACAAAGCCTTTTGCTGCTGTCCTTCTTGGAAACAATAACAACAGGAAACCGCCATGGACTATGGGATGGACGTATAATATTTGCATCTAACATTTTTTTGATTGCGTCATCCGCTGCTTGGCGGTGATTTATAGGAATGCGATAAGGTCTGAGCCTAATGGGTGGGTGTGACCCGTATCAATTTTCATTGTAACGGTATCAGTCAATGTTAGTTCTGAGTCATCTTTCGCGAAAACATCTCTATTGTTTTTAAGCAGATTATGTATTAAGTCGTAATGTTCCTCGGCCACATTAATTTCTGAAAAGATGTCCTCTTCACTGGATGAATTGCTAGTATCTAATTTTACGGACGAGATGTCCCTTAGGCTTAAATCACCTAACCTAGCAATCGGAAAACCTTCTCTTAACTTTATAGTTTTATGTGTTTTATTGATAACCATGACTGGTAATTGCCTGTGGCCATGTAATCTAATTACAGAATCAACGATTTGCAAGCCTGGCTCGTTATTCAAAAAGGAGTTGTTCATCCCCATCAGGTCATAAACTCTGTTATGTTTCAGTCCATTAGTATATCTGACTTTTCCCTTTATAATATTTACAGTATTAGGTCTCAGGACCGTAGTTTGGCGAAGTCTAACCACGGAAGCTACGTGTATGTCCTCCTCTAAAGCAATATATTCATCATCTATTTTTAAACAATTTAAATCAAAATATAATCTAACACCATTTTGTGATAAGAAATCTCGGCCCAAGATACCGTTTCTGTTTATGTTGCTTACCACATAAAATAAATGGGACTTTTTAACTGATCCTATTTTAAATGTTAAATTTACACTACCCTTAACGACCAAAGATTGTCCATTTACAGACTGAAGATTAGCCTTATTATTTAAAAGTTTTGGTTTATGTCGCAGGGACGCATAGGTTCTATATGATATAAGCGAAACCTCAGCTCCGGTATCTACAAGGCATCTTAAACGTTTTTCTCTAATTTTTATTATACAAGAGTTTGGGTTGCCACAAATTGCTATATTAAAAGTAGACATACGATTTCTCCTATCACCGACTTCGTTGTGATAGGAGGTTGTTAGTTTCCCTGATTGCTATATGTACGTTGATAATTTGGATTTTGATGATTAGCGTAACGGTTAGGATTAGTTCTACATTCTCTGGCAAGGTGCCCTAACTTACCACAGTTCCAGCAAGTAATCTTAGATTTCCAGTCAGAGTTAGATGAGTTTTGATATCTATGAGAATTATAATCTTGTTCGATTTTATTTTGACCTTGATCTTTAAATCTAGGTGGAATGCGAGGATCAACGTTTGAAGGTCCATACTCAACAGAGTGAATAGATTGAAGCCTGTGTCGGCACTGTTTTATGTGGTGACCTGGTTTCTTACAGTAAGCGCAAGGTCTGCGTGGCCTTAAATGATCTACTTCCATAGGTTCATTTTCTTGAGCGGAATTATGTGAGGACGAATCCACACTCCGTCCTATCCGTAGATTAAATCTAGTTCTCAAATTTTGTTCGTTCATGGCAGACCGTACGGCGGCCTGAAGAGTTTGTGGATTATCTCTCATAACTTTCATTTTTAAAAAATCGTGTGCCAACCCATCCACAAAAAATCCAATCATTTGTCTTTCAATTAAATTTAAATCACCATTGTGACCTACGAAAGCTTCTTCTGCCAAAGTAAGAAGTCTTTCGGCATAAATTTGAACATTTTCACCTGGAGCCTGTTTGATGGTTCTTAGTAAACAAAATGCATGCTGAGGATCTTGTATTTCAGCGAACCTTGAAGACAATTCTGTTTTTAAATGATTCCAGTCCCTATCAACATTTTCCGTTAAATATCTTTGTATAAAATCACTTACCGCCGCTCTGCTTGACTGATAAGCGACAAGTTTTAATTTATCCCCAGGTAAACCCGTAAGAACACCGTATTTTCAAATATTTTCAGCCAAAATTTAAATTGTTTCGGATCCCCATCAAATTGTGGAATAACCTGAGATATACTTTGAGTACCTACGACAGCCGAAACATTAGACAATTCACGCCCCAGATTTTCGAAAATTGCTGCGATATCTTGATCTGCCATAATTAAGCCAACAAAAACAAGCAAAGAAATTTTCACTCACCCGTGCAGAGGATATGATCGTCACAGTTTCCCCCGGGTAACCGAACCGTAGTTGGTAGTACTTCTTTTGTGTTGTGGCCGCGACGTTCCGAAGGTTCGTTCGAATCCTGGTCCTTTTAAGGCACCAAATAAGCCCGTGTGGTGTAACAGGGTCTAAAGTTCACTATTCTAACTACAACAACAACAACTCTGTTCTCTATAATAACTACTGTTTAATATAGTACTATGTTCTGAGTTAATATATACAACAATGTCTTTCTTCACAATTCCCTAACATAATCTCTATTATTTCATTAATGTCTAAACTCTAACAATAATAATTCATTGTTAATTGCCCCGGCTCTAAACTATCTTAAATCGTATGGAGTATCGGCATACGTTACTAACATTAGCACGGGCAGATTGATACTGAAGTTCTATCTAGAATTTAGTGGTATTTAAGGAAAACTTCGTAGGGATGACTAAATTGTTTTTCTCCAAAAGGGCACGCATTTTGACCATAATAATAAAAACATGTCATTATTTCATTTAGTCATCTGTCATTACAATTAGTTAGAAACAAAACAACAATCATGACGCAGCGAATAACGTGGCCAGAGGGTAATTAACCTGGACGAGATATCTTAACCTGTCATTTTCCAGATGTAAACAAACGCTGAAGTTATTTAAAGTAGCATTCCGAAATTCTTTGTGTATGACTTTTTACTGACCGATGACATATTGCTAACCGAAAAACAAGATGATAAAATGTGCTTATCTAAATAAGTATAATGAATTCATAAAGTCATTATACGACATGAAAGGGCCAAACTAGAAAATGTTGCCCTTTTCAGGGGCAATAACTCCAGGACCCATGATGGAATCTAGCCGGTTTTCGAAAGAAACTGAGATCTTATTGTGACTTAAGTTCAATCTGACTTAAGTACTTGATCTTCTAAATGAAGATCTGAGAATGACCCATTCACATACATCTTCTGTATATTTTGGATTTCCAGTATTGCAATTTTAATTTCACAAATGTATTTTTATTTGAACCAATCAGACAACTTGTTCGAATGTCAAAGAATAAGAAAAATTTGCAGTCAATCCAGGGCTCGAACCCGGAACCTCTCGCTTACAAAGCAAGTGCCCTACCGACTGAGCTAACAGGCTATCTGACATCTTTAGACACAAAAATTGTAGATATCAAAATCCAAGGCTTTTTAAAGCTTGCAGAATGTTGTACGTTAGCTCTTGATTGGCTAGCGTAAGGGTCGTCAGAACAAGGCTATCAATAGCTCGTTGTCAGATCCTATGCGTAGCATAATAGGATATGTACTTTAGTCAGATTGACTAAAGTTGTGTGTAAGTGCGGCTAAAATCAAATATAAAATGTCACTTCTATCGTGTGTGTGTGTGTCTGTGTGTGTGTGTGTGTGTGTGTATATGTGTGTGTTCGGGTTTAACGTCTATCAACAATTTTTCAGTCATATAAACGACGGTCTCTACTTGTAGAGGTAAGCACAATGCCCAACTTTATAGTGCTGAGTCACTGGAATATCACGCCGTAGACACGTGACATGATACCCCACCCAGTCACATTATACTGACACCGGGCTGACCAGTCCTAGCACTACCCTCTTAATGCTGAGCGCCAAGCGAGGAAGCTGCTATTACCATTTTTTAGGTCTTTGGTATGACACGGCAGGGGATCAAACTACGACCTCCCGCACTCCAAGCGGACACTCTACCACTAGGCTACCAAGGTGGTCACATCTATCGTGTTCACAAGGTAAAAATTAACAAATTTTGGCTCTTTCAGGGGTCAATCAGGGGCCATAACTCCTGAACCTGTGATTGGATCTGACAGAACTGATTCATCATGGAATCCAAGATTTATTGTTGTTGAAGATATTTTGCAAGTTTGTATCAAATCAAACCATAAATGAAGTCTTTATATCATCAGGCTACAATTTTAGTACAAAAGCCAAAATAGCAAATTTTGGCCCTTTAAGGGGCCGTAACTCTGGAACCCATGATGGGATCTGGCCAGTTTTCAATAGGAACTGAGATATTATGCCAATACAAGTTGTGTGCAAGTTTGATTAAAGTTGATTGAAAAATGTGGTCTCTATCATGTTCACAAGCCAAAAATAGCAAATGCTGGCCCTTTAAGGGACCATAACTTTGGAACCCATCATGGGATATGGCCAGTTTTCGAAAGGAACTGAGATATTATGCCAATACATGTTGTGTGCAAGTTTGATTAAAGTTGATTGCAAAATGTGGTCTCTACCGTGTTCACAAGCAAAAAATAGCAAATGTTGGCCCTTTAAGGGGCCATAACTCTGGAACCATGATGGGATCTGGCCAGTTTTCGAAAGGAACTGAGATATTATGCCAATACAAGTTGTGTGCAAGTTTTATTAAAACTGATTGCAAAATGTGGTCTATATCATGTTCACAAGAAATTGTGAACGGACGACTGACAGACGACGGACGTCAGACAAAATGCGATCACAAAAGTTCACCCTGTCACTACGTGACAAGTGAACTAAACGGGGCATAATTCTGTAAAAATGCAAAGTAGAGTTTTGGCATCTTTGCACTGCATGTCAAATAATCACCGTGAATAAGTGTATGCAGTTTCAATCCATTCTCTCAAGTAGCTACTGAGATACATTACTTAGTTTACATACAAAAACTTAGTAAAAAATAGCTAGGTCAAAAAAGGGCATGATTTTGTAAAAATGCAGAGTAGAGTTATGGAACATGTGCATTGCTTTTCAGATAATCATTGTGAACAAGTGTGTGATGTTTCAATTCATTCCCATTAGTGGATATAAACCATCCTACCATTACAAATACTTAACCAAGAATTGTGAAGTCAAACAAGAGCTGTGGGAGGATTGTGAGCAAAGCTTGACTATTCAACAGCTTTGTCAACTGAATGAATATAAAATTTTAATGTGGAAAAAAGGGGCATTATTTTGTAGTACTGCAAATCAACGTTATGGAACTTGTACAACACAAGTCAGGTCATCAGTATGGACAAGAGTATGAAGTTTCAATCCTTTCCAATTTGTACAAACTGAGATCCCACATTCATATTCATGCCAAGTTATTTAAAAATCCATTTATGGAGTTGAAATACTTACCATAAATGGGGCATTATACTCATGCATTACATCTGCTAGAGTTAAGGAATTTATGTCATACGATGTGTACGATTATGTAGAACAACTGTTTTACTTAGAATAACACCCGACAGAGATAGAGTGAAAGCACATAAATAAAACTTTCGAGAGAATATTTCTGCCAGTATCTTGGACCTTGCATCATATGATGTTGGTAATGATGTGGAACAATTGTTGAAAGTTTGAATTGAATCTTTTATGCAACAGCAGAGATAAGCAACTTTTGCATTTATGTTTTACTATATTGCACTTGTCCGAGTCTTTTTCATACTTTACTTTCCATAATGGTAAGTTTGACAGCATCACGTACAGATGTAGATGTAGACTGTTTGACCTTGAATAAACACACGGAATCAGGAATGGTAACAACTTTGTTTGTTAACAGGTAGCTCCAAAAAGGAGCCAAGAGACACCAACTGAAAAAACTGAGACAGGATGCTACAATGATGCTACAGTCTAAGTTTCATGAAGACCCAGGAAGCATATCAGCCTTCCATACACATTACTATGCTAAGCTTATTATTCAAATAAAGAGTAAATTCAACAGATGAATGCACCCTTTAGCAGGTCCTGGGAAGTGGTATATTTGCAGATTATCTATAAATTTACAGATTTTTCAATCTTATTATAAATTTTACAGATCAAGTGTTTGAAAACTGCTAAAATGATATTTAGGCTCAAAATTGCAGCTTGAAATGAACTGATTTACTTATGTTATGCATAAATATTTAAAAGGTCAATTGTAACTTTCATCATTTCTGTTGACTTTGATTTTTCTGAAAATGACAAAAAATCAAAATGGCTGAAAGTCACAAATGACCTTAGGATTAATTTATGCATAGATCTACTGTAAATAAACCAATTAATTTCAAGCTGCGGTTTTGAATTTGAGAATAAAATGTAATTTCATCAGTTTTCATACACACAATCTGTAAATTTATAGATTACCTGTAAATATACCATGTTCCTAGACCTGTTTAGATTATAAGCCATTGACTTTACACCTTTCTAAACATTTTTAGGGCAAACAGTTACAAACTGCTTCGAAAATTCATATACTCCACCCACCTCTACACTACATTCCATGCCTGAGCCATTATCCTGGAATAATCCTCCTTTAATATAGCACAAGCTAACCTGACATTACATGGACAGCAAAACTATACATGTCTATTTACTTACCTAGTGTTTCGAATCCACTTTTTCAACAGAATTTATCTTCAACAACAACATAAAAATGTCATGGCGGCGGCATGATGAACACATCTCGTAATGTCACGTGATTACGCACGGATTTTATGCATGAAGTATTTCATAAACAGTAATCATGTAAAGCATCAGTGATTCTATAAAGCGCTGTGGGACAGTAAAATAGAATAGAATAGAATGGAATAATTTTAGATTTCCATATTTGGCCATTTCTGACACAGTGCTTTTCTGTTAACCTCTGTTAACCTCTGAAACAACTTCAACAATCCATAGTGGTTAAGAAAGTTAAATTTTGTCCCTTCATTAACTAAGCAAATTCAGTAGTGTATTAAGACCATTCAACCATCATAGATCTACTATAATATTCATACATGAAACTTACAAAATAGTTAATAATTTCAGCACTTTAATCATTCATATTTAAAACCATATGAATTTACCCTCTTTGGACATGTTTCAGAACTACGCTGTGCCTTTATATATGACTTTAAATTGCCGGTGCTTAATCAGGAAAGATGTGCTTGTTGGACAATTGCCCCGCGAAGAAAATATTGACTTTGCAATATTAACAGAAACTTGGTATTCAGATGAGAAACGACACCAATTTGAATCCTCAGACCTTAACCAAAATGGTTATAAAATTAGTGTATCAAACCGTAGAAACAGGGTTGGCGGGGGTGTTGCATTGACTTGTCGAAGTGGTATTAACATGCGTAGAATGTCAACCGGTGTGACTCAAAGTTTTGAGTACGGAGTATGGCAGCTTATTTTCAAAAACATCACCATGCACTGTGTGGGTATATATAGGCCTCCTGCGTTGGCTACAACCAACCAGTTTGTGGCGGACTTTTTCCAGTATGTAGAAGATGTGGTTCCAAAGTATATCAATCTCATGTTCATGGGTGATTTTAACCTACATATTCAGGATGATAGTAATGCTATAGCGGAATTCAAAAATTCATTATTTGCTCTTGGTTTGACGCAGCATGTGGATTTTCCCACCCATGTCCACGGTCACACTCTTGACCTAGTTATCACCGAAGTTGCCAATGACATTGACATACTTTCATGTGAACCGGGTCCTTTCTTGTCTGACCATTGTGCTGTCAAAATCGTAACTAAGGTGAGAAAGGAAAATATTGTCAGCAAATCTGTTGTTTTTCGGAACTTTAAAGACATGGATGAATCTGAGTTTGCTAAGGATCTCGCAGATATGTCCATTTGTAGCGAATCCGTCGATCAGTACGTAGAGCAATTTGAAGATGAAATTAATATACTTCTTGATAAACATGCTCCGCAAAAAGAAAATATGCAAATTTATAGAGCTCCAAAACCCTGGTTCACTGAGGATATTCATTCCATGAAACGACTGGTCCGTAGATCTGAGAAATTGTGGAGAAAATACCGCCAACCCAAAGACTATGTAACTTTCAAAGCAGACCTAAATAACTATCACTGTGCTCTAAAACGAGAAAAGGAGTTAACTATAAGCCAGAAAGTACTCGAGTCCAAAGGAGACTCAAAGAAACTCTACCGCTTTGTAAAAGACTTAACTGGAAGCAAGTCTGAGAACCCCATGCCAACTGTGGAGGACGGTAGTAACTTAGCTGATAAGTTTGCTGATTATGTTATGGATAAAATAGAGAAAATACGAGAGTCTTTGAAAGATTTTGAAAACTTCAGTCCGGTTGTGAAAAATGTGCCAACTTTTGAAAACTTTGAAGAACTCACAAATGAGGAAGTTAGAAAACTTATCAATCAATTACAAACAAAATCATCAGAACTTGACATTCTCCCTACGAATGTTTTAAAGTCATTCCATAATGAGCTGTTGCCTTCAATCACTAGGCTTGTGAATATTTCCTTGACACAAGGAGTGTTTCCGATAAAATGGAAACAGGCGACTGTCAGACCACTTTTGAAAAAGTCTGGCCTTGAACTGAAATTTGCCAATTATCGCCCTGTCAGCAACTTGTCATTCTTATCAAAATTAATTGAAAAAGCAGCACTTTATAAACTAAATCATCATGTCAATAAGCATAACCTCCTCCCAAAGAACCAGTCTGCTTACAGACAGTTTCACTCGTGTG
Organism: Mercenaria mercenaria; assembly: GCF_021730395.1. Classification (NCBI taxonomy): domain Eukaryota; kingdom Metazoa; phylum Mollusca; class Bivalvia; order Venerida; family Veneridae; genus Mercenaria; species Mercenaria mercenaria. Next base: position 34,807 of record NW_026462865.1, on the reverse strand, counting down.
AGTCTGCTTTGCTCCGACTTGTGAACGATTTGCTCGATGGGATGGAACATCAGGAGGTAACAGCTTTAATAGCTATAGACCTTAGTGCGGCATTTGATACCGTTGATCATGACATCCTAGTCGACGTACTGAAAAATCAATATGGTGTTTGTGGTTCAGCACTGGAATGGGTGGATTCGTACCTACGACCTTGTAGCTGTAGTGTGAGGGTTGATAAAACATCATCATCTCAGCGTGATCTAACATGTAGTGTTCCGCAAGGAAGTTGTTTGGGCCCTGGCTCTATTTGACCTATGCCGGGACGCTCTTTGACATTGTACCCCCATCTATTTCCGTGTTTGGATTTGCAGATTACCATACTGCGAACGTTCGTTTTCAGCCAACAATCATCGCAGAAAAGACTGCAATTCAAGACCTTCAAAATTGTGCTACTGTTATTAATGATTGGATGAACAGTAACAAACTAAAAATGAACACATCTAAAACAGAATTTATAATGTTTGGTAGTCGCCAACAGTTGAATAAGTGTTCCACCACAGACATTGAAATATACAGTGATAAAATCAAAGTGCAGAGTTGTATTAGATACTTAGGCGCTTTTCTAGATGACACACTTAATTTCAAGGAGCATATAAAAAGGAAATGTAAAACTGCAATGTTGAATTATTTCAAGATCAAAAGTATCCGTAAATACCTAACCAAAGAAGCCACTGAAATATTGGTTTTGTCATTAGTAATTTCTCACTTGGATTACTGTAATGTTATTCTTTATGGTGTTAGTAATTGTGAAGTAGGTAAATTACAACGTATTCAGAATATGTGCGCCAAACTTGTTCTCAACCGTAAGATGCGTGATAGTTCAAAACAGGCATTATATGACTTGCACTGGCTACCTGTGAAGGCAAGAATCAATTTTAAGATCCTTACTTATATGTACAACTGCTTTGTTGGTAATGCTCCTCAATATCTAATAGAACTTTTGTCTAGTAAAATTTCAAAACGTACACTACGTTCGTCAGAATCATCAGTAGGATGCTACGTTGTCCCTTATAACAAGAAAGAAACATTCAGTGACAGAAGCTTCAGTACGGTTGGGCCAAAACTTTGGAACGAACTGCCATTAAATCTCAGACAAAGTGAATCAGTTAAAATCTTCAAAATGCAGTTGAAAACTCACTTCTTCAAAGACTATTATTCATTGTTCTAAAACTCATACTACAGCAATTACATTGAAGCAAATCAAGACTTTGTGTTAATACTGATGAATTGTTTTTACTGTTTTTAATGCATGAGTGTACAACGCCACTGAAGATGCTTTGTGTGTTGAAATAGGCGTTTAAGAAAATTCTCAAGTTTCAAGTTTCATATACAATATGATACAACTAGTGATAGACTGTATCTCATTCTCGATTTCTCCAGAATGGCATATATATCAAAACCTCTTTTCAAGAGGAACTTTTTATATAGACCAGTTTCAATATTAATTCTTAAGTTCCGTTATATACCTCTCTTTTGCAGCACAACACGTTTCTTGACTGAGATCGTTGGCTTTGAACAAAACAAATATACGCAACTTTCCAACTCATGTTTGTTTATATGAGACATATAACATAGTCTCTATAAAGCGTGTTTTATATGAGTTTCAGCTTAACGGTATCCACTGTACAAACATCTAGCAGGTATTTCAAGAGCGAATTCCAGTTCAAGAACTCCATGTAACTTTTCGGAATTTATATCGCTATTGATTTATAAATATATTAAAGTATGGTTTATTTTCATTTGTCAGACTGGTGTTTATGTCTGATCATATTTCATTGCTGAATTGTATAAAATGTTTTACAATATGGTGAAACACGTATAAAATACAATTAACACTTGGTAGAAAATTATCAAATGCTCTGGTAAGTTTGAAGTTAGTCTTCAATGCTCTCTTACACAAATATTTTTGACAGTCAGTAAAATAAGAAAGGATTATTCCAAGATACTTGTGAGGACACATGTTGAACCACAGATCCCTTTTTAAAACACATACATTTAGACGGGCTACCGCTGCTACAAAATGTAATTATATTGGGTTTTCTTTAGTTTTACAACCAAACGTACTTATCTGTTTGGCTGATGTTGCGTGTTGTCTGTTGTGTTTAGGTCGACGCACATTGTACGACACGAAACCCGATGCACAATGCATGACAATACTGACAACACAATGCACACCTATGCAACAAGGCGTTCGACATTGATGTCGTGATGATATTGTCGCCTGTTGTATTTAATATGTTGCGCATCGTGTTGTGAGTTGGCTTTCTATTCTTCTGGGTGGACGCACGAATGTGATACAACGCGCGACAACTTGAAACGACGCATCACAATGCGACACGACGTTCTACCCACGACACGATGAATAATAATACATCGCAAAATTACCACCGCGCGTCGTGTTGCATTATCGTTTGTCGATTGTTATACTGTAAACTCCTTTTATTAACACACGACATGTGATGCGACACACTGTGATAAACCATGACACACGAATTGATGCACGACAATTTGACAAGACGAACGACAATGCGACACGACGTGCAACATTAATGGTGTGCCAAGCGTCCTGTTGCATTGTTGAGTCGTATCTGGCATCGTTTCACATTGTCTTGGCGCATGTCATTCGTCGACCTAGAAGTGTAGACGGTCGACACAGAACACAACGCGTGATAATGCGACATTACGCTCAGCACATGATACAACGAGCGATAATACGACACGACATCGCGACATTTATGTCCCGCTTTTGTCGCATTATCGTGCGTCGTGTTGTGTTGTATTGTCGCGTGTCATGTCTCGCGTTGACCAAAATAACGACGGACACACACGACATGAACTAAACAGGACTCTGTACTTACCACAATACAATATAAGTTCATAACTTTATTGAGCTTTCCATGCAAGAGCATATCTCCAAAGTTTCTATCACATCTGAACGCAACTATTGGTGGTTCTGCAAATATTTCTTTCATGCGACCTGATTTGTGCAAGACGTTTTCTAATGATGTTGCTGATGTCCGGTAGTTGGTCCTACATTGCTAACCAGAGTTTTATAGTTAAAATAAAAGTAACAAGAAACATTTCGCCATATTACTTTAAAACTGACACGCAGATTTAGATTTTCAATAGTACGAAAGCCGTCTGGTTTTGTCATGTAATGGTGGTCTGACTATTGAACATTAATTTTTTTCACAAAGGTCTTGTTTATTTAAACTTCACCTTGAATGTATTTTTGACATTTCGGTATAAGAATGAGAGAGTGGAAAACATTAAAAACTGTTTTTATCAAACTGAAACTTATATGAAGTTAAGTTACTTATATGAAAGGATATTATTATTGTTCCTTCTCTTGAGAAGGAATATTATAGTTTGGTAAGTCACACTTGACTGAGCTACTGATATCGAAAGCTGTTGTCATTACAAGCTGGCCAGTCAAACTCCGTGACCTTAGAAATAACCTCTGACAAAACTATTCTTTCCTAATTGAGGCGACTCTCTGACTGAACGCGTCCATGGATTACATATTACTAAACCCGAGGATGGTTAACTGATTCTTTTATTTCCTCCATTCTTGAAGAACATAACATATGTATAAAGAGATAGACATTATATCAGCAAATTTACATGTAAACAACTAAATATTATCGTTATCTTCAAATGCATGGTTAATATGTGAAAACCGTGAAAATCTCTCACTTGAAACCCCATTGCGACCCTCTAATTATGTGCAACAAATTCACGCGTCGCATGATAACGGATTGACCGGGTCAATGTCTTATTGCCGTATTTACTCAACTGAAAGTGGTAACAGATTTAATTTGTTGTTGGATTTAACAATTTATGTTAAATAATAACTAGCGTAAGTTTGACATTTTTTGGCAGTATAAAACAGACACTGCGACCAAAATTTTACAAGATGATCATTATATATATATATATATATATATATATATAGAGAGAGAGAGAGAGAGAGAGAGAGAGAGAGAGAGAGAGAGATGTGCCCTAGAAGGAACTTTTGCTATGCTTTAACTTGTAGAAAACCAGTTTTTATGTGGAATTTTATACCCGCCTCCAGAAGACATGTTTTTTTTTCTCTCACTCTCAAAGGAACATTTCTGTGAATGTATTTCAAAACTGGACCAGTAGTTTTGGAAAATGGCGTTTAAAATTTTACTGCTGTTTATGAAATCATGTTTTGACAAAGTGGACTAACTAGAGCAATCCTGGTAAAAGTTACCAAAGAAACATTTTTGTAAAACATTTTAAAAATCGGGAAAGAAGATTTTTATAATTTCCACTATATGCACATAGGGAAGCTGGTGGCTATGAATCTTACTCTTAAAAGTCAGAATTATTTGAATAAACCTGTTAGAAGATCACCCTAAAACATTCCTGTGTAATTATTTCAAATGGGCCCGCAGTTCCCTGACAGTTTCCTACTATGTACATATAAGGAATATAAGTCATAGATTCACGGTATGCATTGTATATTTTTTTCTTGTATAAGCAGGGTATGTAATGCATACCTGTTCGTGGTAGATACATGGTATGCATTGCTTACTTTTTCGTAGTATAAACAGGGTATGCATTGGCAGGATATGCATAGCCTACCTTTTCGTTGTATAAGCAGGGTACCTTTTCGAAGAAGAATCAGGGTATTCATAGCATACCTTTTCGTATTATTATTATTATTATTATACCAGATTTACACAACTGTGATGAACACATGGTAATGCAGCTTATATGTAGACCTGTATCCAGACAAGAAGAGTTTTTCAGAGGCATCCCATTATTGCGGGTTTCATGTATTGTTATATGAAGACAGTTAACTAAAAGGTTAGGCCTCTACGCTTACTTCAGCAATATGACTACATTTTGTATTTAAATCAGATTATGGTTATGATCCGGTAACCTTACTTCCAGTCCGTCCCGTTACTTTGGACCACAGCATTTAACAAGGACGACGTAATTCGTTTTAAGGAGACATATGTTCCAGCTGCGAAAATATGTCCACAGTGAAGGGTTTACACATGTGAGGTTGGACATTATTTCTCAAATTGATAATAATTGTTAATCTATAAAATAGCTTGTTATCTGCAAATATTAAATAACACTTTATTCAGGTTTGAATGTTAAACAAAACAGTAATTCTAAACAGTCAAGTTTTTAATACATTATGTTTTTGTCACAAGTCATGAGCCTTTCTACAAGCAATCTATACTTTATGTTATCAGGTAGAGTGGAAAATAGCTTCTGGCACTTCGAGTCTCCTTCTTTACTGTCACCGTGTATATAATTTCCCCGTGAAGGCGATGAATTATTTCTGGTAGTATTGATATTGCTACCTTTTGGGCCGAGTTTTAACGTTCCGCTGAAAACACCGTAGCCAAACTTGCTTATAATGGTAATAGCATGATCAACGACGGTTGTGTATCTGCATTCGAGTGCTTTGTGTAATATTGTTAGACAGTTAGCTGTCCGTTCCCGAAGAGTTGTATCACCTATACCGTATCCTTTTACATATTCCAGTTCGCTTTCTAGCCATTTAGTCATCACATTTTTACATCTCATGATAAGCAAGTCAACCTGATACTCCTCTGCTATCCCGACCACATCTAAAACATTTTTTGCTAAAATGAAAACAAAAGCAAACATCTTATAAAACATTACAAAATGGCAAATGGCAGAAAAAATAGAGTATTCAGTATAAATAGTATTTCAGTAACCCTTTCAACATTATTAACATTATAATAGTCAGTTTTTCTCAGTTCATGATCAATTCATAACTTGAACATGACCGAAACATTTCGGAATTATACCAAATTCACTTTGATAATGGTTAGATTAATCTTTTACTCGGACTTTATGCAGACTCTTCCTTTGTAGAATCTCAAATTTTGAACTAAAACCAGAATATTTCAATGGAACTTCTACGTTAAGTAACAAAATAATGATTCAAAGCATATACTTACTTGTGATTTCTCGCTGAACAGCTGGGTGCAAACAAAGCAGGAACTCTAATACATCTTTATAATTTTTCTCTGTCAACTTTACTTCCCGTTCTGTCTTCTCCTTCAAGTTATGCTCAAACATAGCTTTAAATACCGGTGAGGCATAGCTAAGCAGATTTTCAGAAACATATAATGTTTGTCCATCGTCGAACACGAATTTAATCTCATCTGTACAGTCACCACACACTGTGAAATATTTCTTTGTCTGAGTACTTTCTTTTTCCGACATTATAACCTCTGTGAAATACACTATTGTCAACGGAAAACATTAAACGTCACGCATTCCTTGTCGTCGCAGGTAGAAAATGGCGGATAATGAATATTCATACCTCTATGATTGACAGTTTAATGAGACGGTGTGTGTGTTTATCGACGAAGAATCTAACATCCGTTAGAGTTTCAAATAATGTGAAAAAAAAAGCAGAATTAGGTCTTAAACTGGTAAATTCTTAAATAATCATTCGCTGTGCAATATAAACGTTAAGGATTTATTTTTGTAAAAGTTACAAATACATGTGTCGTTCTCGTCCGCTCATGAGTTGTGACGCCCATTTTTATTTTGCTATTAAATAGTTATAAGTGACCTTTTAAGATGCCAAATTACACTAGTTTGCAAAGCAGGCAATATTTTACTTTGCTCAAATAAAACATAAATGCATTTAACATACTTTCAGTAAGATTATATTATTTTTTCTTACTTTGGTGTATTTATACGTCTCATCTGATGATGGTGGGCTATTCAAATCACTCTGCGTCCGTGGTCCGTCGTCCTTCCGTCCGTCAGTCCGTCCGTCATTCCGTCCGTCCGTCCTTCCGTTAACAATTTCTCGTTATCGCATCTCCTCAGAAACTACTAGGGGGATTTTGACCAAACTTTGTCAGAATGATGTATTGGTACCCTAGTTGTGTCCCCCTGAAAATCAGACTGGTTCAACAATTTTTTTAGTAAGTTATGGACCTTTGTTTATTTCTATAATTTACATAGATTTATATAGGGACAAACTTTGAAAATCTTCTTGCCCAAAACCATAGAGCCTAGGGCTTTGATATTTGGTATGAAGCATCATCTAGTGGTCCTCTACCAAGATGATTCAAATTATTTCCCTGGGGTCTAATATGGCACCGCCCCGGGGGTCACATGGTTTATATAGACTTACATAGGGAAAAACTTTGAAAAACCTCTTGTCCAAAACCACAGGGCCTAGGGCTTTGATATTTTGTATGTGACATCATCTAGTGGTCTTCTACTAAGATTGCTCAAATTATCCCCCTAGGGTCAAATATGGCCCCGCCCCGGAGGTCACATGGTTTACATAGCTTTATATAGGGAAAAACTTTGAAAATCTTCTTGTCCAAACCACAAAGCCTAGGGCTTTGATATTTGTAATGTAGTATCGTCTAGTGGTTCTCTACCAAGTTCGTTAAAATTACCCCCCTAAGGTCAAATATGGCCTCGCCCTGGGGATCACATGGTTCATATAGACTTATATAGGGAAAAGCTTTTAAAAACTTCTTGTCAATAACCTACAGCATTCAAATTTGGACCACATGTATGGTTTTGAGTGGCAAGATGAACCTTGACATGAGTTGACCTTGATTTTGACCTAGTGACCTACTTTCACATTTCTGTAGCTACAACCTTCAAATTTGGACCACATGCATAGTTTTGTGCACTGAAATAAACTTTGACCTTGACATTGACCTAGTGACCTACTTTCACATTTTTGAAGGTACAGGCTTCAAATTTGGACCACATGCATAGTTCTGTATTCCGAAATAAAACTTGACCTTGATTTTGACCTAGTGGCCAACTTTCACATTTCTCAAGCTACAGCCTTCAAATTTGGACCACATACATGGTTTTGTGTACCGAAACAAACTTTGACCTTTACATTGACCTAGTGACCTACTTTCACATTTTTGAAGGTACAGGCTTCAAATTTGGACCACATGCATAGTTTTGTATTCCGAAATAAAATTTGACCTTGATTTTGACCTAGTGACCTACTTTCACATTTCTCAAGCTACAGCCTTCAAGTTTGGACTACTTGCATAGTTTTGTGTACCGAAATGAACTATGACCTTAAGATTGACCTAGTGACCTACTTTCAAATTTTTGAAGGTACAGGCTTCAAATTTGGACCACATGCATAGATTTGTGTTCTGAAGTGAAATTTGACCTTGATTTTGACCTAGTGACCTACTTTCACATTTCTCAAGCTACAGCCTTCAAATTTGGGCCACTTGCATAGTTTTGTGTACCGAAATAAACTTTGACCTTAAGATTGACCTAGTGACCTACTTTCAAATTTTTGAAGGTACAGGCTTCAAATTTGGACCACATGCATAGATTTGTGTTCTGAAGTGAAATTTGACCTTGATTTTGACCTAGTGACCTACTTTCACATTTCTCAAGCTACAGCCTTCAAATTTGGGCCACTTGCATAGTTTTGTGTACCGAAATAAACTTTGACCTTAAGATTGACCTAGTGACCTACTTTCAAATTTCTCAAACTACAGTCTTCAAACTGTCACATTTCTGTAGCTACAAGATTCAAATTTAGACCACATGCATAGATTTGTGTTCTGAAGTGAAATTTGACCTTGATTTTGACCTAGTGACCTACTTTCACATTTCTCAAGCTACAGCCTTCAAATTTGGGCCACTTGCATAGTTTTGTGTACCGAAATAAACTTTGACCTTAAGATTGACCTAGTGACCTACTTTCAAATTTCTCAAACTACAGTCTTCAAACTTTCACATTTCTGTAGCTACAAGATTCAAATTTAGACCACATGCATAGATTTGTGTTCTGAAGTGAAATTTGACCTTGATTTTGACCTAGTGACCTACTTTCACATTTCTCAAGCTACAGCCTTCAAATTTGGGCCACTTGCATAGTTTTGTGTACCGAAATAAACTTTGACCTTAAGATTGACCTAGTGACCTACTTTCAAATTTCTCAAACTACAGTCTTCAAACTTGATGCACATGCATAGTTTTGTGTACAAAGAACTTTGTCCTTGAAATTGATGTAGTGACCTACTTTCACATTTCTCAAACTACATCTTTCGAATTTAGACCACATGCACAGTGTTGTGTACGGAAATGAAATTTGACCTTGAGGTAGTCAATAAGTCTTGAAATTTGGAACACACAAAAATGGCACATTGGTGGGCGCCAAGATCACTCTGTGATCTCTTGTTTAATAATGCAAAAAAATCTCTCATTTAAAAACCCAATTCTTACAGAAGCAACTGTTCAAGAATTCAGATCTTGGTTGTCTCGTTTCTTCAGCTTTTTTCAAAGTCACAAGACACTCCTTTGACTGAAATTTTGAATAAATTTTAGATTTTTTCACTCTGCTGTAGACTATACACATTGTATCATTTGAAATCGTTAATTTATCTTAATTGAATTTGGTTTTGCTGCACTTCGTCAAACCGTGTTGTAAATAAAGAAGGTCTTGTTTCTAATAGAACAGGAGAATTACAAAGCTAACTCCATTTTCATTCAACGTTTCGACTATTTTTATTAGTCTTCTTCAGGAAGTAAACAAATAATAGGGTTTCTCTGAAAGTACCAAAGTTAGAGCTGCCAAAAAGTGTTATATATTTTTGTGTCCTCACTGTTTTGATAATGAATGACTGCGATTAAAAATATGTTTTTGTTTTAACTATTTAAAGCGGAGTTTTACAAGGAAATAGTAAAAAGATAACTGAAAAAGATTAATTTTAACTTGTTCATTGTTCTTTTAAGTTTCAGGTCTTGACTGCATTCACATAGAATTATAACAGCCAAATAGGATTTTGGCCATATAGGCTACAAAAAAGTAAATCTTTGGTGAAGACAGCCAGCCAATCAAAAGGCGTCATTTCTCATCAGCCTCAAACAATATGGATGACTCGAGGGCCAGTCAGCAATAATACAAATATTGACTTTTTTGCCCATAAACATCCACAAAACAGGAATAAAGTAAAGTGAGACATTCTACAGTTTATACTATTTATTTATTTAATTGATCAATATTACTAATTAAATATATGTTAGACTACTTAAGGGCGTCAAAACTAATGACTCTAGGATACCACGAAGAAGTTGTACAATTCTTTCTATCGCAAGTAAATGCATGCAAACATCAGTACTAAAAGATTTTGGAATCATAAATATTCAGGAAATGGCATTCTTTTATAGTATATATAATCAATTGCCAGATGAATCAGCGATAGTCTATATTAGTCTATATTTATAACATAACATTGTTAAATCGTCGCTTGGATAAATTCATAACACGCAAAACGAGATCAGTCATATTACATGTACATATGTGAGCCCTGACATGCGAAAATAGGACCTGGTGTCAGAAATGTCACAATTCAGGTTACTTAAATAATAAGACATAAAATATTATAAATCTTTATTTTCTTAAAATTTGACAAAAAATATCTTTAGTTTCTAATGAGGTACATGTACTGTGCTTTAATAAGAGCTAAGAACTTGTATAATTAACGAGACGTCAATAAAGTCCTTTTTAATATTTTACCATCGATTAATTTGACGCCTAAACTTCATTTTTCTGGTGCGTAGGATTTGAATGGACTGATAAATATTAATTTTGTTACTTTTAGAGAATAAGACGTTCCTAAAGTTTGTCTAACGTAACATCATTGACAGCGGCGTTGCTGTTGTGCCCCGGCTGTCTGGCACTGATGGTGCGCCGTATCGTCCAACGATGCGTGACGCGTACTCATCTACCTACCTGCAATCCGTGACACGTCCTAGGCACAGAGCAGCGTTTCATTTCTCATTATAGTGACCTTCAGAGACCAGCTGGGTCCTCTACGCATTGGAGAGTGGGCTTACTTTCTTGCCGTCTTGGCCTCCTGGACACTGATTACGCTGTATCGCCCTGCGATGCGTGGCGCATACCAAAAGCTCACCTGCAATACGTGACACGTCCTGGACACATAATGCCTTCAGTATCGCGCTCTTATCGCTTTCGGAGATGAAGTAGCTACCCTGCCCACTTGACGGCGTCGTTGCGGTGGTGCTCTGGCCCTCTGACACAGATAGTGCCCCCTACCACCCAACGATGCCTGACGCGTACACACTTACCTACCTTCGAAACTTGACACGTCATAGACACAGAGCAGCGTTTCATATCTCATTCTAGTGACCTTTAGAAATCAGCTGGGTGCTCTACGCACTGGAGAGAGGGCTTACTTTCGCAGTATTGACCTCCTACACACTGATTACGCTGTATCGCCATGCGAGGCGTGACGTGGACTAAAAACCTACCTGCAATACGTAACACGTCGGTCCTGGACACAAAATGGCTTTCGGTATCGCGCTTTAACCACTCTAGGAGATAAAGTAGCTACCCTGCCCACTTCTTGGCAGTGTTGCCGTGGTGCTCTGACCCTCTGACACAGATAGTGCGCCGTACCGCCCTTCGATGCGTGACAGGTACTCACCTACCTACCTGCAGTACGTTACTCGTCCTAGACACAGAGCAGCGTTTCATATTGCATTCTAGTGACCTTCAGAAATCAGCTGGGTGCTCTACGCATTGGAGAGAGGGCTTACTTTCTTGCCGTCTTGTCCTCCTGCACACTGACTACGCTGTACCGCCCTACGATGCGTGACGCGTACTCACCTACCTACCTGCAGTAAGTGACACGTCCTAGACACAGAGCAGCATTTCATATCTCATTCGAGTGAACTTCAGAGATCAGCTAGGTGCTCTACGCATTGGAGAGTGGGCTTTCTTTCTTTCCGTCTTGCCCTCCTGCACACTGGTTACGCTGTACCGCCCTAGATGCGTGACGCGTACTCAACTACATACCTGCAATACGTGACACGACCTAGGCATAGAGCAACGCTTCATATCGCATTCTAGTGAGCATCAGAGATCAGCTGGCTGCCCTATGCATTGGAGAGAGGGATTATTTTCGCCGTCTTGCCCTCTTTCACACTGATTACACTGTACCGCCCTGCGATGCGTGACCCAGACCAAAAACCTACCTGCGATACTTGACAAGTTCTAGAAACATAACGGCGTTCAGTATCACGCTCTAATCACTCCCAGTGATGAAGTACCTGTCCTGTCCACTTGACAGCGACGTTGCCGTTGTGCCCTGGCAGTCTGGCACAGATGGTGCGCCGTATCGTCCTACGATACGTGACGCGTACTCACCTACCTACCTGCACTGCATGACACGTCCTAGACACACAGCATCGTTTCATGTCTCATTCTATTGACCTTCAGAGATCAGCTAGCACCTCGCATTTGAGAGAGGGCTTACTTTCTTACCGTCTTGCCCTACTGCACACGTGTTACGCTGTACCGCCCTACGATGTGTGACGCGTACTCACCTACCTACATGCAGTACGTGACACGTCCTAGACACAGAGCAGCGTTTCAAATCTCATTACAGTGACCTTCAGAGATCAGCTGGATGCTCTACGCATTGCAGAGAGGGCTTATTATCGCGGTCTTGCCCTCTTTCACACTGATTACGCTGTAACGTCCTGCTATGCGTGAAGCGGACCAAACAAACTACCTGCGATACGCGACACGTCTTAGATACAGAGCAGCGTTTCATATCGCATTCTAGTGACCTTCAGAGATCAGCTGGGTGCTCTGCGCATTGGACAGGGGGCTTATTATCGCGGTCTTGCCCTCTTTCACACTGATTACGCTGTACCGCCCTGCTATGCTTGAAGCGGACTTAAAAACTACCTGCGATACGTGACACGTTCTGGACACATAACTGCGTCAAGTAGCTGCCCTGCCTACTTGACAGCGGCGTTGCCATTGTGCCCTGGTCGTCTGACACAGATGGTGCGCCGTATCGCCCTACGATGCGTGACGCGTACTCACCTACCTACCTGCACTTCATGACACGTGCTAGACACAGAGCAGCGTTTCATATCTCATTCTAGTTATTTTCAGAGATCAGCTGGGTGCTCTACGCATTGGAGAGAGGGCTTACTTTCGCAGTCTTGCCCTCCTAAACACTGATTACGCTGTACCGCCCTGCGATGCGTGACGTGGGCCAAAAACTTACCTGCAATACGTGACACGTCCTGGACACATAACGGCGTTCAGTATCGCGCTCAAATCACTCCCAGTAAACTCGTTTCTGCCCTGACCACTTGATAGCGGCGTTTCCGTTGTGCCCTGGCAATCTGACACAGATGGGGCGCCGTATCGCCCTACAGTGCGTGACGTGTACTCACCTTCCTACCTGCAATACGTGATACATCCTAAAAGAGCAGCGTTTCATATCTCATTTTAGTTACCTTCAGAGATCAGCCGGGTGCTCTACGCATTGGAGTGAGGGCTTACTTTCGCAGTCTTGCCCTCATACACACTGATTATGCCGTACCGCCCTGCGATGCGTTATATGTCCTTGTCACATAAAGGCGTTTAGTAACGCGCTCTAACCACTCTTTGAGATGAAGTAGCTGCCCTGCCCACTTGGCGGCGGCGTTGACGTGGTACTCTGGCCGTCTGAAAGTGCACCAAACCTACCGCCTTACGATGCCTGACGCGTAGTCACCTAACTATCTTCAATACGTGACACGTCCTAGACACACAGCAGCGTTTCGTATACCATGCGAGTGGCCTTCAGAGATCAAGTGGGTACTCTACGCATTGGAGAGAGGGCTTACCATCCTATGCACTGATTACGCTATACCGCCCTTACGATACGAGCGACTACCTCTAATGCGTAACACGCCGAAAACGCATGGCATCATTAAATTTCCAGTTGATTTCGTGTTCTATCTCTCTGGAAAGCCGAAGTGATTGCAAACGAGTGAAAAATATCGATTTGACTATCGAGAAATCTAGTTACTTGAAAAACTTTAGAGACACCATACCATCGGTAAACTGTCGAGCTAGCGTGTTTTCTCGTTTGGGGCAAACCCTTTACTTTATCTGAGGACCAAACGCCGCTCTTCATGGAATTACACGCCTCAACACGTGTATCATTGAAGGTTCCATGTTCACCGCCGTTTGAATACATCTGCGGATGTCTCTAGATTGTTTTTTTTTTGTACTTTTAGTATGTGTAAATGTTGAGTTCTGCTCAACCCGGGGCTAGAGGGCGTGGACGGTAGCATGCATTTCCACTACCGTCCATGAACAGGCTCAATCAAACCGAGCCTGCAACATTTTCGTTTTTGTCGTGTTGAGCGACCTGTGAAGTTTCCACTTTTCTCTATTTCATATCATTTTACAGTTTGAGCGGAGAGAGTGAACGGGTAATCACTTTTTATGTAAGAGAATTGACCAGGTTTCATAAATGCGTGTTTTTTTGGTTTTACGTCCGTTTTCAACAATTTATACGGAAGGACTGAAGAAATAGGTAAGGTATGTTAAATGGATAACTAGTGAAGTGTCCAATACTGTGGAGTGACGAAATGGGTATGTTTAATGGATAACAAGTCAAAACAATAAATTACCACATTAATTCGTAAGAAATTTGTGTGTTTTGTTTTAAATCGGGCGTTAAACGAACAACAAACTGAAAACAAATTAGTTCACATCCATCATGATATATTTTTGACTGGATCTGCATAAAACTTTGTCGGAATGAGTGTTTTTATGAAATCTATAAAAGATGAAATCATTTGAAATCTTTGTATTAGTGGTATCATTGAGAGCGGAAAATGACAACGTAAAAGTAATTGCACGTTATCAACAAATAATGCGATTTCTCTCCTAAAAGTATCAATAGGTGAAAGTCTTTAACACCTCTGGAAGGAATTCAAATTTTGAAAAGAAACAACCCTTCATCAGCAATGACCTCAAGGGGAGCGGTGCGGTCATGACTGTTTGTTACAGTAAGGCTGTTATTGTTATTATTGTCATTATTAAATATGTTATAATAATTATTCTTATTATTATGTACAACGCCATTGAATATATCATTGTATAAAAACAGGCGTTTAATCAAATTATTCAGTTTCAGTTTCAGTGGGCCGGTGGTCTAGTGGTAACGCGCTTGACTGTCAATCCAGAGGTCCGGGCTTCGAATCCCGGTCCAGGCACTGGAAATTGCTGAGATGCTCTTGAGTGTCTCCCACCTAACTAGAGGCCTGTACTGGTTCTTCCCAGGAAAGATGGCTTCGCGTGTATTGGTGCTATACACCGGGCACTTTAAATAACCAGACTCTCTATTCGAAAAGAGCTAGGCTAAGTTAGTCGGACACGTCTGTATCTGAAATGTTCTTTGTCTATTCTGGGGGCTTTATCTCACTCTGTCCCTCTGGTCAGATCGCTCTGTGTCTGTACTAGTAGAGGATGATTTCGCGCCCTGTGTGGCTGCAGTACATGTAAAGCACATTTGAACGTGTTTATCATGAAAAGGGCGTTATATAAATCTGGTATAATAATAATAATAATAAATCAAAAATTATTCATAAACTGCAGAATCGCTTTTAGAACGTCATTTCAGGAGTCTGGATACGTCACACAAGCTTAATTCATAGTGATGATTAATTTCGTACTTTGTTAATTTTGAGCAGACAGTCGGATATAGAACACACGTGACTGCAGGGATCATGTGGTTCCATTCCACACACAGAGTATGACTGCATTATACCTCGACCAGATGCGCTAGACTGTCCCAACTGCCAGAAATTCGTGACATGCCCTATGTTTAAAGAAAGTTTTATTTCCTTTTGATGTCCTGTTTCGTTGAACACAAAGTTCAAACGGTTGGATAACACTATTTTTACTAATTACGAACTTAGTACAATTACGCTATACTACCCGAACACGTGTAAGACGTTCTCACCAACCTATCTTCAATACGTGACACATTTGTTTTCGTATTCTAAACATTTTAGAGGCCACTATGATTAAGATCACAGTTGACAAAGGGGTTCATATCATTTATTTGCACGCACAAACTAGTAATATGTGTACTGACAACAGATGCTCCCGCAAACCTATCTTCAGTACGTAACATATGTTTTACACATATTGACGTTTGTTTTTGTAGTCGAAACACATTTTATAACATGGTTCTTTGACTGTTTTACATCTTCATAATATGATTACGCCGTATCGAAACCAGATAGGCGAGACTGCCTCGCTTATCTACCTTCAAGTTGACATATATTTACGTTTGTTTTCGTAGTCTAATCACCTTGATGTGCCATTTAGATGATGAGGAAAATTGACAACGGCGTACATACGACTGTTTTCCACACATAGAGTATAATTACGCCATACAGACAACAGATGCGTGAGACTCTCTCAGCAATCTACCTCCAAGACGTAACACGTCATTGACATTATTCACATTTGTTTTCGCGGTCAAATCAGAAGGCACAGCGAAGAAGAACGCAGTTGACAACGGGGGACATATGACTGTCTTGTATCCGCATAGTATGATTACGTCATACAGACAACACATATGTGAGAAGCTATTGCTTACCTACCTCTAATACGTGACACGTCTTTTAAACATATTTATGTGTTTTTTTTTCCTTATTCTTTTTTTTTTGTAGTCTATCTATTTGAGAAGCAGCTACCACGGACGTGCCGCACAGTTTACAACGGTGTTCATATGACTGATTTGCATCCTTTAGTGCGATTACACCATATCGACACCAGATACGTAAGACACTCTCACCTACCTACTTCCAATACGTGACACGTCTTTACACATACTGAAGTTGAGGGATATTAACATTTGTTTTTGCTGTCAAATCATAATTTGAGTTCGCGGTGATGACTAACACAGTTGACAACGGATATGTATGACTGTTTTGCATCCTCACAGTATGATTTCGCCATACTGACAATAGATGAGTGATTTGCTCTCGCTTACCGAACTCCAATATGTGACACGCCCTGTAGAGATATTGACGTTTATTTTTGTAGTCCAACTATTTTGACAGGCCACTGGGATGCAGAACACAGTTGAGACATGGTTTGTATGACTTTTTGCAAAAACATGATATGATTACGACAACATATGCGTGAGATTTCTTTGTCTACCTACCTCCACTACATGACACGTCTTTAACAGGTATTGACTTTTAGTTTTGTAGTCTAGCTATTTTGAGAGGCAACAGGGATGCATAACACAGTTAAAAACTTGGTTCGTATGACTTTTTTGCACAAACATAATATGATTACGCCATAGCGACAACAGATGCGTGAGATTTCTTCGCCTTCCTACCTCCACTACGTGACACGTCTTTGACAGCTATTGACATTTGGTTTCGCTGTCAAATCATTATTTGGGCCACGATGATGAAGGATATAGCTGATAACGGTTTTATTTGACTTTGGCATTCCTATGGTATGAATACGCCATACCAACAACACATGCGTGATTCACTCTCGCTTACCTACATCCAATACGTGACACATCTTTCAAAGATATTGACGTTTATTTTTGTAGTCTAACTTTTTTGAAAGGCCACTGGGATGCAGAACACAGTTGAAAACTTAGTTAATATGACTGTTTTGCATCCTAATAGTATGATTATGCTATACCGACAACAGATGCATGAGACACTCTCGCTTTCCTACCTCCAGTGCGTGACACGTCTTTGACAGATATTGACATTTGTTTTCTCTGTCAAACATTCTGAGAGACCACAGTGATGAAAAAAAAACAGTTGACAACGGGGTTCATTTGACTGTTTTGCACGTACATAGTATGATTACGCCATACCGACAACAGATGCGCTTACATACCTCCGATACGTGACATGTCTTTTACATATATTGAAGCTTGATTTTGAAGTCTAACTATTACGAGAGACTACTGTCATATGGAGTACAGTTGGCAGCGGGGTTCATATGACTGTGTTGCATCCTTGTAATATGATTACTCTCTCGCTTACCTACCTCCAATACGTGACACGTATTTTTACAGATATTCACACTTACTTTTGTAGTCTAATTATTTTGAGAGACCACTGAGGTGCAGAACACACACTTAAAAACATGGTTTATACGACTTCTTTGCATCCTAATAGTATGATTACGCCATACCGACAACAGATGCGCGAGATACTCTTGCTTACCTACCTACAATACGTGACACATCTTCAACAGATATCAAATTAAATTCTGGGTACGATCTCGGTTGAATTGAGACTGTTCAACGTAATGGGAAGTGCAACACTAGCCCCGGATTGAGCGGAACTCTACTTTCTGAGCGGAACTCTACTTTCCGATTGAAGTTTATTTTTGCGGTGTAACGTTTTGAGAGGCCTCTGATGCAGAGCACAGTTGAAAACAAGATTCATATTACGCTATACCGACAACAGATGCGTGAGACACTCTCGCTTTCCTGCCTCAAATACGTGACACGTCTTTTACAGGCACTGATGTTTATTTTTATAGTCTTACCATTTTCTGAAGCCACTGGGATGAAGAATACAGTTGAAAACATGACTCATATGACTGTTTTACACACACATACTATGATTACGCCATACCGGCAACAGATGCGTGAGATTTCTTCGCGTGCCTACCTCCACTACGTGACACGTCTTTTACAGATATTGACGTTTATCTTTATAGTCTTACCATTTTCTAGAGCCACTGGGATGCAGAACACAGCTGAAAACATGGTTCATATGACTGTTTTGCACGCACACAGTATGATTACGCCATTCCGACAACAGATGCGTGAGATTACTTCGCCTAACTACATATCCAATACGTGACATGTCTTTGACAGATATTGACGCTTATTTTTGAAGTCTAACTATTTTGAGAGGCCACTGGGATGCAGAACACAGTTGAAAACATGGTTAATATGACTGTTTTGCACACACATACTATGATTATGCTATACCGACAGATGCGTGAGATTTCTTCGCGTACCTACCTCCACTACGTGACACATTTACAAATTTTGACGGTTTTTTTTAAATCTCACTATCTTCTGACGCCACTGGGATGAAGAACACAGTTGAAAACATGGTTCATTTGACTTTTTTTGCACGCACATAGTATGATTACGCCATATCGACAACAGATTCGTGAGATTTCTTCGCCTACCTACCTCCACTACGTGACACGTATTTGACAGGTATTGACATTTGTTTTCACTGTCAAATCATTATTTGTACGAAATGTATGTTTTCACTGTCCCATCTTTGCTCTTTTTGCTTTCTCAAAACCTAAGTTGAAATCATTTAAGCGTCTTGTTTGGCAATATGATCGTGGTGATTACGTGGTGATTACGACTCCTTGCGTAGAAACATATGCAACACTAATTGGGAGATTCTTAAAGATGACAATATTGAAGCATATGCAACATCAGTAACACAAACACTTTTAGATTTATCGAAACAATGCATTCCAACCAAATTTATAACTGTAAAATCAAATGACTCGCCATGGATAACAACACAAATAAAACAGAAAATTCGCAAAAGGAAAAAACTGTACCGAAAAGCTAAACACTCACAACAACCTCTACACTGGCATAAGTTTAGACAAATTCGAAATGAAATAGTATCACTCATTCGCAGTGCTAAACAAGATCATTTCAATAAAATATCAGATTCACTAAAATCAGATACAAACTCACAAACAAACTGGTGGAAATTAATCAAAGGACTGTTATCACCTAATGAAAAACAAACAATCCCAGCACTTAAACATGAACAAACAAATGAACTAGTCTTCGATCCCCAATCAAAATCCAACCTATTAAATGAATTCTTCTGCGGCCAATCTTCTCTGGATATAGCCAACAAAGAACTACCTCATAATTACTATAAGGAGCCAACAAACAAACAATATCAATTTCCCCGCAAGATGTTGAAGATGCTCTCAAAACACTAAAGACAAACAAAGCAACTGGACCCGATGAAATTAATAATCGAATACTTCGAGAGACTGCTCCGGCCGTTAAATATCCATTGTGTTCCTTGTTTAATCATTCTTTGCAACGTTGTATTGTACCCCATCTTTGGAAAGACGCTCATGTTTGCGCAATTTTCAAAAAAGGTGACTCAGCTTTGCCAAACAATTATCGCCCTATATCTCTTCTTTGTTGTGTTGAAAAGGTCTTTGAGAAAATAATATTCAAGTATCTGTTCAACTTCTTAAATGCAAACAACTTTATTTCACATCTGCAATCTGGGTTTAAACCAAGCGATTCCACTGTCAACCAATTAACGTACCTATATAACACTTTCTGCAAAGCTTTGGACGATGGTCTTGAAATCCAAACAGTCTTTTTTGACATCAGCAAAGCATTTGACAAAGTCTGGCATGACGGTCTTCTTCTAAAACTTCGTAAAGCTGGTGTTGATGGTCCTCTCTTGTCTTGGTTCTCTAACTATCTCTCAAATACACGTCAATCTGTCATTCTACCTGGTGCTAATCTAACTGGTGTTCTCTCCAGGCTGGGGTTCCTCAGGGTTCAATCCTAGGACCTCTCCTTTTCTTAGTTTATATAAACGATATCGTTGAAGATATTGGTGCTAGAATTAACATGTTTGCTGATGATACTAGCCTTCATATTGTAGTTGACCATCCTGTAATCTCCGCCCAAGTTTTGCAAACTGACATCAACAAAATCTCCACTTGGGCAGATACATGGCTCGTAAAATTTAACCCATCAAAGTCAGAAACTATGCTTATCTCACGCAAAGCAAATAAACCACTTCATCCACAACTTCTCATGAATAATCAACAAATATCAACTGTAACATCTCATAAACACCTTGGAGTTCATCTTTCTGAGGATGGTTCCTGGCATAATCACATAACACACATAACAGAACGGGCCTGGAAGAGGATCCATCTGATGCGCAAGCTTAAATTTCAACTTGACAGAAAATCTCTCGAAATCATTTATTTTTCCTTTGTAAGACCCATTCTCGAATATGCCGACGTTGTTTACTGCAATTGTACCCAATACGAAAAACAGGAGCTTGACAAAATACAGAACGAAGCATCTAGAATTGTGTCTGGAACGACACAGCTTGTTTCATTTCATAATCTTCATAAAGAAGCTCCCTGGGAATCACTTGAAACACGTAGATTGCATCACAAATTGATTCTTTTGTACAAAATGAAAAATTGTCTCACACCTGAATATTTGTCTTCGCTTGTTCCGCAAACTGTAGGAGAAACAACTTGAGAAATGCCGCCGACATTCAGGAACTACGTACTCGTACAGCACTTTACTATAATTCTTTTCTTCCATCGGCTTTAAGAGAATGGAATGATTTATCTCCTCAGTTGCAAAATTCCCCTTCTTTGTCTTCGTTCAAACACAGATTCCGCGGTAACATTCGCAAAACACCTGCACATTTCTATATAGGAACGAGGAAATGGCAAATTCATCATGCTCGGTTACGCAACGAGTGCAGTTCCCTAAATCAACACTTACATAGCAAAACTATTTCTCCCTCACCTCTCTGTCAATGTGGCCTTATAGAAAGTAACCATCATTTCTTTTTTGAATGTCCACGTTACACAAATATCAGAGCTTTGTTGTTCCAAAAAATCTCTAACCTATGTACAGTCACGCTCTATACGTTGTTGCACGGTGATCCAAATCTTAGTGAAAACACTTTCTCGCTGTTCAAGATTTCATAAGGGACAGTAGACGCTTTCCATGACACAACATATAGGATCTGCTTCCAGCATTCGTTAATCCAAATCAATTTTCATCGTCATTCCTTTCATACTTCTTATGAAAATGTCTTTGTTATTGTTAAAATCATATTTCAAACATATACTTGACCGTCAGATGTATAAGTAATTACACTTCAGTCGGGAGAAGACCTCTATAAGCTAGGCCTTCGGTCGTATCCCTTTTCAAATTGATTGTATCATTGTTAATGTTAATATCTCTGTTGTAATCATATCAATTTGTTTGAAATAAAATATGTTTAAACTAAATCATTATTTGAGGCCATGGTGATGAAGAACATAATTGACAACGGGTTCATATGACTGTTTTGCATCCTCATAGTATGATTACACCATACCAACAACACATGCGTGGGTTGCTTTTGATTACCTTCCCCCAATACATGATAGGTCTTTTACAGATATCTACGTTTAATTTTGTAGTCCAACTATTTTGAGAGGCAACAGGTATGCAGAATACAATTGAAAACATTGCTCATAGGATTGTTTTGCATGTACATAGTATGATTACGCCATATCGACAGCAGATGCATGAGACGCTCTCACTTAACTACTTTCAATACGCGACACGTCTTTGACAGATATTGACATTTGTTTTAGTTGTCCAATCATTATCTGAGGCCACGGTGATGAAGAACATTTTTGACAACGGGTTCATATGACTATTTTGCATCCTTGTATTTATATGATTACACCATACCGACAACACATGGGTGAGACACTCGCGCTTACCTTCCTCCAATACGTGACACGTCTTTTACAGATAGTGACGTTTATTTATGTAGTCTATTTTGAGAGGCAGCTGGGATGCAGAGCATCGAACCGTGTGAAGAAAACAATGACGGTGATGATGAAATGAAAAGGTGTTAAATGACATACTGCGTATCATGCACTCCATGCATCTGAAGATGCATGAGAGGCTCTCACCTGCCTGACGTGCATGGTATGCAATATGTCTTTGGCGTATGGTGTAAAATCTGCGGTTGCATAACGGCAACATGAACCCCATTCTCGACTGTGTTATTCATCCAACTGTCTTCTCAAACTTGATAAACTTAAAACATATGTCCGTATGTGTGTTTGACATGTCACATATTGAATGGAAGTCTGCGAGGTCGTGTCACGCATCTAATGACGGTATATCAAAAAAATGTTTTAGGAGCATGGGAAGGTAATTTAACACAGTTCCTGGTGTGTTTTCGTCAACTGAATTCCAAGGCATATTACAGAAGGATACATCAAGTATTCAAAGTCCGTGTCACATATCAAACACATTTAGACCAGTGTAAACTACATGCATGTTAATAGAGTGAAAATAAACTTCAAATATTATTAAACAAGAATATCGACTTTAACATGTTTATTTATTTGTAAACAAACAAGTCACACACTGTTTCAACATATTATTCTATACAAGTAGTTTTGGAAATTCCGAATTAATGATCTGGTCTGAGGTGTTCGTTAATGGATTTGTTTAAGAAATAATTTATAGCAAAAGAGTGCTCTACGTGTACGACACTTCTGGTTTTTGGTGCAGTGTGTATATGAAAGGCGTCACATATAAAAGATAGGTGACTTGTCTGTGTCACGTATCTAAGGGTGTTGCGGACTACTCATGCCTTTTACGTCCGAGACAGCCGCATTTACGCCAACATGGAGAGGCCACTTCAACCAAGACAGTGCCTCATTTATATTTCATTGGAACAGCTTATCATAGCTAAAAGATAGATGTGTGACCATAAAGTACAGGTGCCCCCCCCCCCCCCCCCACCTTACCCACTCCGTTCACTGAACATGGTTTTATGAATCAAGTTATAATATCATTTAAGATGTTTGCAGCTTTATGTGTATTTTTCAAATAATGAAGGGCCAAAACCCTGGCCTAGCCGAGTAAATCCGAAATAACAAAAATCTCAGATTTACAGATTCACATGCTGGATAATATTCCTACATTATTTCATGACTCTAGGAGAATTTTTAAGATATATGTAACACAAACTTTATGTGCATTTTTCACTAAATCAAGGACCATAACTCCAGTCTTGCTGAGTGAAATTCCAAACAGAACACTAGGTGCGCATCTTCACATGCTATACAACAATCTCCTAATGTTTTATGTCTCGAAGTCAAATACTTCTTGAGATACAAGTGACACAAACTTGTATCCCATTTATGTATATTTTTGAAAATCAAGGGTCATAAGTCTTGTCTGACTGATCAAAATCCAGAACAAAATCCCATTTGCACAACTTCACATGCTGAATAATATTCCTATGATGTTTCATGACCTTATGTAATATACTTTTTTAGATATGTGCGACACAATTTTTATGCCTTTTTATGCATATTTCTTTACTAAGTGAAGGGCCATAACTCTGGTCTGACTGAGTGATATCTCTAACAAAACCCCCAGATGCAAACATTCACATGCTAAATAATATTCCTGCAGAGTTTCATAATACTGGGTCAAATACTTTTTTTAGATACAAACTTAGGCCCTTTTATGCCTATTTTAGACTAAATCAAGGGCCATAACTCTGGTCTGACTGAGTGATATCTCTAACAAAACCGCAGATGCAAACCTTCACATGCCAAATAATATTCCTGTAGAGTTTCATAATACTTATTCAAATACATTTTGAGATACAAACTTAGGCCCTTTTATGCCTATTTTAGACTAAGTCAAGGACCATAACTCATTGGGACGGAAGGACGGACGAACAGACGGACGGACAAGGGCAAATCTAAGTGCATCCCCACTTCTCAAAAAAAAAATGGGGGCACGACCAGAACGGGTTAAAAATATGCGATTCCGCATACCGATAACGAGACCTAATGCTATGCTCTTAATTGCGTACGCAATACTGTCAACTTCGGGCACTGACTACATAGGGGCGTTCCGCGCTTTTCTTGGGCGGGGCTACAAAACCTACAGCGGATACGTGACACGACATGGAATGGGTGAGATTTGATGCTATCATATTGTCAACCGATTTCGATCGCTTATCAGGTGGCCTCTTTATCGTAGAAATTGATTTTCCACAGTAGATTTATCAAATATAGCTTAGTATTATAGATTGAGATTGAATACACACAGGTCTTTACTCTATCGCAGTGATCTTCAAATCAATATACGAACATAATTGTTGCGTTGGAAATTTCAGACTGTGTCGGTATTTGCGATTTTTCTCGCTTCTAACTAAAATCGGTAATCATAAAAGTATACTTATATTATTGGCAGGATTATGTACTTTCCAACTGCTTTAAACGATCGTCATCTTGAAAGAAGAAAGATCTTATCCCGTCTCTAATAAACTGTGCTGCTATTCCTGATTATCTCAACTTCTTTTGCAATATTTCTTCAGTCAATGCATATGGATTACTGTACGAACTCCTGATACACTGTCGACGCCGCTCCAAATCATAGTATTACCATAAAGTATGGCTGAAGTTCAAATGGTTTCTTAATTTACTGTTTTATGCGTAATCATGTGTCATTCCATACACCATGTAATCTTAGATAAATATATGATTAAATACATATTATCCTCCGATTGTTTCAGTTACATTTTAACTTTCAATTCAATTTGTCAACAAATTTTGTTGCCTACCAACGAAATCATAACTGACCGCGTCCCAGCCAAGAGCCCGCCGTGAAATCTGGCCCAAATAGATCTACAATGATATGCAGCGGAAAGCGTACATTATTTTAACCAATTTGTCATTAAAACCGTTTTGGAACATAATTATAAAACCTGTACTTGTAACAGCAGACCCTTGAACTTGTCTTTCAGTTAAAATACAGAAACTAATTTTTTGTGAAACATCTATTACCTAAGTCCAAACTTTGTCATAAATATACTACTTATACATTCTCAATTTGTAATTTTATATTCCTTACTTAATAAATTATATAGTCTTTTTTTCCGTTGAACTCAACACTTTTACAAAATATACATTATAATTCTATAGACACCCGCAGAGGTATTCATACGGCGATGCACATGGAACCGTCAATGATGCACAGTGTTGAATTCTAACACAATATAAATGTCTTGCTAAACGATCTAAAGAGGTTCTAACTGAAACTAGTGAAAGTCATAGGATTTTTTACACCCGCCATACGGCACAAATAACGCTGTTATCGTTCTTGACTGCGCACTTACGTTTTCTGACACTGCGACTTTGAACAGTATCAGTAGGCTCAATCAAACCTAGCCTATTATGTTGCTTGGTCGCGTCCTAGGCTTCCAAAGGATTTTTTCACAGACTCTATTCACTATCACAATAGTAGTCTCCAAAATCTGTGTGGCGGGTGTAAAAAGTCCCCCATACTTAAACTAGGTGTTGGTATATTTTCTGGTCTTTTGTGTCATTTTATTATAATAGAATCCCACCTTAGCCTGTGCTTAGGAGATGTGAAGGATATTGCACATTTATTACCTTCTAATGAACAGACCGGACTCAGTGAAACAGAGTCTGCTATCATGTTGCTTGGTTGCGTTCTATGGTTCTAAAGGATCTTTTCACGGAGTTTATTCATTTTCCATCATTCTGGTTTTCTTGTTATGAACTATAACCAAAAAGCTGTGACTAATTTACGTATATTTAAAAAAAAAAAACAATTACAAATGTCTAATACGTAAAAAACACGCTTATAGAACGCAGTCATCAATAGAGCACTCCAGTCCACATGGCAAAAAGCAAGCACGTACACACAGTATGAATATATACTTGTAAATGAATGCAATACAGAGATTACAAACAAACATGAAGACAAATACACAAGAGCACTGCCTTGGAACGGTCTGCGTTCACTCTGTTTTTTTTTTTCAGTTAAAAATGAAAGTATTTTCTGTATTTTAAAGACAAGTGCTTTCTAATGTGATAAAAATCGGTTACTTATGTTAAATATTCTTTGTATGTCTCTTCTTTGTATTCACTTAAAGAAGTGAACTGATATCACATTACTGAAGTACCACATTCTGTGTAATTACATATGGCTTTATACGCTAATTCTCAATAAGATAGAACAATTGAGATTTAGAATAAATGAAAAATCAGCTGCTGTAATTTTCAATTAATTAGAGCGTATTTTGAAGCCATGGGTGTGTAGAATCAAATACCAAAATAAATTCCAACAATCTCTTTTTAATTTTTTAATGAAAGCTATTTGAATAAAGGCACTGTAATTTCAGCAGTAACGTTAGTTTCATTACCACCAGTAATAATTATTGTAATATATAAATGAAAGTTTGTTTAGAACGACCCGTTTTGCAAATGCCTTTTGAAAAGGTAGTCGTATATACAGCTAAAGGTTGTTCACAAAAGCGCTGACATTGATTATTAACTGTACATGGCAAACTGAAAATAAAGTGTTTTACAAAACAAACACAAAAAAATACAAATACAATAATTTTGTATTTTTTCAAAACGTGTAACTACAAGATGTTTTAATATATTAAACCAAGTGTCTAACAATGAGTTATTTAAACATCTAAACTAGAGAAAACAACTGTTATATAGGTTACTTATCTGATACTTGCCATGAAAAAAAAAATCGAGAATAAAATGCCTCTGAATAGTAACGTAGGTTTCACAAACATTAACTAACTAATGAACGCTATGAGCAACGAAATAGAAGGGGCGTATGACATAGCCGACGTATGTTTTGCTCAAAACCAGAAACTGAGGTGTTTTTATGGATGAATACTACGTTTTATGCTAATATGAATGTGTACGTAAATAGTCGCATCATATCAATTCCACTGTATTGAAATGTAAAACAATGTGACTGAAATGTATATTACAATGTATTGCTTAACATTTGTCTACGAAAATGGTAAGTTGAACCGATTAAAATAAGTTTAACTTCGTTTGCTAATATCCAAATTTAGTAAGAATGTGACATGTTTTCTTTGTTTTTCATGTAACGTATGTTTCAAGTTAAGTAAGAATTATTAGTGAAAGACGGTCAACTTATTACTGCAGAATAATTCATATCAGACAAGAGTTTAGTGGAAAACCTTTCAGACTAACAATTCAAAATTGTATAAGAATGGATCTATAAAAAGATACACAGGTTTACCAGGATCATGCATACGTTGGCTATGTCAATGGTATAGTTTTATGTTTTATGTCTTTAAAAGCAAAACGCTTTGTCTCAGCCCTTAATACAGCAAACATAAATTGTCATAATGTTCCTATTATTGTGTCGTTGGGTAATTTCTGCTTGCTGTAAAGTATGTTACATTTCTACAGTTTCGTGAAACATCTCTGCTTCAGCACTGTCCGACATCGGTAATTGAAACATTCTCTTTGACTTTCTAGACGCGATCGGGTGGCTAATTTTAAACAGTATATGGGACTTTTCTCTCAAGACAACATCTTCATTGCTGTGCCATGGGAACAACGCTTTCTTTTTCTGCACGAAAGTAACCTTGTAATCATAATCATCGACATCCGGATGTACCTTCACACTCTCGCCAACATACTAGTCTCCTTCATAAACAGCTGCGATGTAGTCGCAAGTATCGTAATATGTACTTGGGGAACTAGATTTCAACTTTTGTGTTATCTGATTTCCCTGTGTCCAGTACTGTGTATGAGTCACACATACAGCATGAAGCAGGAACATCTTACCATCTGAGGCCTTCTTACGCTCACTGTAGTGCTTCTGAATCTCGGCTGAATCTGAATCTGGCATTCTGAAACATACGTTACCGTAAGAGACTAAAGGTCGTATTAAATAAAATATTCTAAATAATGTTTCATGTTGTAATAAATTGCATGCAACTAATAGAATACTTCTATTCTAATAAAAAATAATTCGGAACTTACTCCCATTTTTAAAAGATTTATTTTTACATCTACTCAAAGATGTAAATTGTAAAATGTACATTAATGAACTTTTCTGTTATAATACATCTTTGCAACGAGTTTCTAGTACGACTCTTTTTAATATTTAACAATATTATGCAGGGGACTGAAATAACAACTTATAATATTAATGAAATTCCAGACCCTTTATGGCCAGAATGAGAGATTTATTTGATGAAACAAACGTTACCATAGGTAACGTATGTTTCTGTACTTTTGACGACCATATCTCTGTATGAATGCTTTGAGTACGAATTTACGCCGTCTGTTTACATAAAAAATATTCCAACAGTATGGACAACACATAAATCCACATAAAATGAGTGTTTCAGCAAAGAATGTACACTTACCTTCAGGGCAGGTATTTCAGGATAATTCGGTATTTAGCATGTACATTTCCCAGCAAAAAATCAAAACGATAGCGCCCTCAAAACATGGTTGCCATTTTCTTGGGGACGTCAGTGTACAAATAAAACATTTACTGCATTCGTAATGCAGTATACCATTGATTTTATACATTTTTGATAACGTATGTTTCATAACGTATGTTTCATTTCGACTTTGCGATATTGTAAAAAATGGCTGTGTGGGTGTTATTCTGAGGCTTTAACCCCGATTAAAATATAAACCCTGAAATTTAATATCCTTTAATAGTACATATATAGCTTAAAAGTTGACCTCCAAAACCAGGGTAACGTTTGTTTCATTCTTAAATGTCCTTGTGCAAGTTTTAGCAAAAATTTAAAATATTCGGAAAATGCAAGTTCTTGTAATGTTTCTGAGGGTAATTCAATATATATTTATGTACTGACATTTGTTCGAGGCAGAAATGTTTCTTAATATACCCTGCTTTGACTTCTGCACAGTGATAATAAGAAAGGAATCACTTTCTTCCTGCATTTTGGCGACATCAGATTATTTTATACAGCAAAAGGGTTTTGTCATTGGGAAGACTGATTGGCACGCGCAAATAATCAGTTAACATACCTTTTTCACACTAATAGTAAGAAAATGCATTAGTTTGCCCGTTAACAATGTAGTAAAGGCGGCAAGTTGAAAAATGGATGTGGCGACAGTAACGTATGTTACGTTTTTGGGGACTGGAAGAGCTAGTGTGCCAGAATTACACTGCACATTAAGAAAATTGACCATGTTTCCATTTGCCGACATTGACATCTACAATAAAATTTTATCAATGGCATGTCGGATCTTTCCAATTAAGAGATATCCTTTGGAACATCAAATGGCACGTTTTATTGAGAATCAGCGTATAATAGATGAATAAAAAATGGGCTACTGATCACTCTATAGTTAACACTAAATTTTGCAGGGCGAAAGTTAAAACCATAAAATTTATATCTGATATCCTGTAATAAAATACCTACAGAGTGATTTGCCGGTCAATAGTTGATACAGTTTACTCAATGATCGACACGTCTAGACTACCCACATTTGAACACCAAATTAACAGTGATTATTGCTGTTACTTAATAAGCATGACATGCAAAAATAACTGTATGAAATATTTGTTTTCAGCTGGGATGAAGTATTTAAATACACTCATTTACAAACAGTTTGATTGATGTTACATGTACTGATATTGGGAAATAACAAATAAGAGGACATCAGTAAATAATATGTACACGTACTATTGTACAATACTGATTTTTTTCTCCATTTCAGACACACATTGCTTTTTTCTGCTTGTTTTTTTATCCTTGACAATGTACACTTTGATTTTTTTCTCTTTGTCAGTAAATTTTAACAAAATAGAAGTGTTAGAGTCTTTGTCTTACCCGCACCATTCTTCAGACTAGGAAAATTCAAATGTAGGGTAGAATCTTTGAAAGCAAAGAGCACATCAAACACCGCCAGTGTCATATCCGCCGCCAATAGAAAATGCAAAAATGGAGCAGAAAGGTTGCTTAAAACATCCAGCATTAAGTACATTTTAGTTATTTGCAAGATACGAAAAGAGGTAGAGAAAGGGTGTTGGTAGAAGGGGAAACAACGATGATTATTTAAAAGGGAAAACCAACAGTCGCTTTACGTTGATAATACATAAAATGTTGCTTAGACGGTTAATAAAAGCAACGATGATATCTCATTGCTGACTAGTTTATATAAACATGTCTATTAGTCAACTGGATAAAATAAGGAAAAAGAACTGAATTAAATTTTCGTTTGCAGCAGAGATAACGTCGGTAAATAATGTTTGTAACATTTAAATGAAATATTCTTTTTTCATTCACCCTTCTTTTATTATTCAATGAAGGAAGTGAATTTATATCACATTACTGAAGTATTACATGTCAATGACATTATGTTATTTATACTGTACAAAAAGATAGCAAACTTGATCAAACAAGTGAATAAAGTATTGCCATGCAATACAAAGTCCCCTACTGGAAGGCACCTAATTTTCTCTGCTGCAGTATAACATAATGAACTGATATCTGTCAATAATGTATAAACAATATTGTACTATATATACAGTATGTTATAAACAAAAGACTTGGATTAAAATTTGTATATATAAAATCCTGTAGTTGTTTTGCATATAGCCTTTTTTTGGCTGATTATCAAAAAAGTAACGTTATTTATAGTAAAAAAAAGAAAAAAGAAAAAATCCATATAAGTCCACACAAAACTTTTTACCAGGTAGAGATAGGTCAAAATACACCAAAAAAATGGATGTAACATGCATGTTGTACCACAGAAAACTGATCTCGATTCTTCCCTACGGCCTGTAATGAGTAAGTTACAATATAATTAAGCTATTTATAGTAAAAACAAAGGGACATAATTCTAAAAAAACAAGAGTGCCTCATGGTGGTGAACATTTGTGCCACGTTAAATCAAAATCCCTCCATGCACAAAGAAGAAATGCTCCGGATAAAGTCATTCTTGAATGTGGCATTTGACCTCTAAACGTGACCTTGACCTTAGATCTAGGGACCTGGTTCTTGCACAAAACAATCCGTCTCATGATAGTGAACATTTATGCCAAGTTACATCAAAATCACTCCATGCATGAAGAAGAAGTGTTCCAGACAAAGTCATTCTTGTATCTGACCTTTGGCATCTATGTGTGACCTTGACCTTCGACCTAGGGACCAGGTTCTTGTGCATGACACTCCCTCTCATAGTGGTGAACATTTGTGCCATGTAATATTCAAATCCTCTTTTGCATGACAAAGTTATACACCGGACAGGAAAAATGTCCCATTAACCTTTGATCTCCAAGCGTGACCTTGACCTTTAAGCTAGGGTTCTGGGTGTTGCGCATGACACGTCATTTCATCATGGGAAACATTTATGCCAAGTAATATTTAAATCCCTAAATGGATGTCAGAGTTCTGGACCGGACAGGAAAAAAAACCTATTGACCTTTGACCTCCTATTGTGACCTTGACCTTTGAGCTGGGGGTCCGGGTTTTGCGCACGACAAGTCATCTCATCATGGAAAATATTTGTGCCAAGTAATATTAAAATATCTTCACGGATGGCAGAGTTATGGACCGGACACGAAACAGACCCTGTTCATGCAATGTTTACATTTGACTGCCAAGTGTGATCTTGACCTATAAGCTAGGGGTCTGAAAGTTGTGCATGACACATCGTCTTATTATGAGGTACATTTATGCCAAGTAATATTAAAATCCCTTCATGGATGACAGGGTTATGGACCGGACAGGAAAAAAGCCCTGTTGACATTTGACCTCAAATTGTGACCTTGACCTTTAAGCTAGGGGTCCGGGTTTTGCGCACGACACGTCGTCTCGTCATGGGAAACATTTGTGCCAAGTAATATTATATTCCCTTTATGGATGACAGAGTTATGGACCGGACACGAAACAGACCCTGTTCATGCCATGTTAACATTTGACTGCCAAGTGTGACCTTGACTTTTAAGCTAGGGCTCTGAAAGTTGTGCATGACACATCGACTTATTATGAGGTACATTTGAGCCAAGTAATATTAAAATCCCTTCATGGATGGCAGAGTTATGGACCGGACAGGAAAAGAGCCCTGTTGACCTTTGACATCAAATTGTGACCTTGACCTTTAAGCTGGGGGTCCGGGTTTTGCGCATGACACGTCGTCTCGGGGAACATTTGTGCCAAGTAATATTAAAATCCCTTCATGGATGACAGAGTTATGGACCGGACACGAAATTGCGGACGGACGGACGGTCGGAAAGACGAACGGAATGACGGACGGACGGAAAAGCACATTCCTATAGTCCCCGAAACTGGTTTTCAATCAGTAGAGGACTAATAACAGCAGGGATAACATCGGTGAATAATGTTTTGATAAAACTGTCTAATGCGTTGGAAGAAAAACATCTGTCCACACATTATAACATTTAGTGGCAGGTAGTGTTGTAGTGTATTATTTAATATTTCTAAATATGTCTAGATCTAAAGCACAGACACAATTATATGAGCTTCGCTTAAAAGATAGACATGCATTTTATATAAAAGTACGGTGCCCCTAAAGTGACATGTTACACACTTTTTTTCCAGTTAGGTAATGTGAGACTATTTTTTATTTCGTTTAAACGAAATGATTTCGTTTAAACGAAATAATCATTTCGTTTAAACGAAATAACTTATTTCATTTAAACGAAATGATTTCGTTTAAATGAAATCATTTCGTTTCAACGAAATAGTTATTTCGTTACTTATTTCGTTTAAACGAAATAAAAAAAAGTCTCACATTACCTAATTGGAAAAAATGTGTTTAACATGTCACTTTAGGGGCACCGTATAAAAGTGACTCACATGTGTCATTTAACTTTTTTTCTTCATAGAAAATCAACATTTACATTTTATAAGTTTTACACAGGGTACCTATTCAGGCTGTCGGAATCCATGCCCTTGTACAAGTATGGCAAAACTAATAGTCTACGACTTCTGCCACCCATCCCCCATTTAGTTTATAGTTAGTTTACACTACCTTTTTTTAGGTCGATTGTGAAACAAGTTCTTCAACTTCTATATTAATCATTCTAGACACTTCATTCCTGGTGGAATCCATCGCTACGAAGTGATGAATGGGTGGGGGATACAGCCCCACTTTGTTGATTTAATGACGTTTTACATGTCGAGTTTATGAATAGAAAAGATGAAATGTCGAGTTTATGAATAGAAATCAGGACATGTCGAGTTTATGAATATAATTTTCTGACATGTTTTTAATAGGAAAATGAAAATGCTTCATCGAACAAAAGAAAAAAAAATGGACAAAATAAACATTATGAAAACCTAAACACTTTGTCTAGTCGCTCTAATTCCTATATAAAACCAAAGTTGTGGTTTAATAGTATCCCTCCCCCCCCCCCCCCCCCCCCTCCCCCCCATTCATCAACGAAGGTATGAGAGAAGAGGCCAGTTTCCCTTTTAATGCTGAGCGCGCCAAGCAATGGAACTACCGGTACCCTCACGTCTCCGATTTCATACA
Source organism: Mercenaria mercenaria (assembly GCF_021730395.1). Lineage (NCBI taxonomy): Eukaryota > Metazoa > Mollusca > Bivalvia > Venerida > Veneridae > Mercenaria > Mercenaria mercenaria. The sequence continues at coordinate 750 of NW_026462865.1, read as the reverse complement.
TGAACACGATTTACAGCAAAACAGTTTCCATTCTAGTAATGTGTCAAAACACACACACACGCACACACGCACGCGCGCGCACACACACGCACACAAATATCCAGAATGACTCACAAATATGCATATATTTACAGCAAATAATTATGTGGACGTCAAGCAAACAGTCACACAAAAATTAGTCAACTATCGGTTACCTCGCTGTTGGAATTTGATTAGAACAAAGACATAACTAGCTGATAACATTGTTGTCCTGATCGATTTAACTATCATTCTAACACGACCAGCTAATAACCTATATACACGTTATTCAGTTTAATGATTTTGTTTTGTCTGCTTGTCATAAAGCGCTTCAAAGAAAGAGGCCAAAGAAATAGTAAAAAAAAACACAAGAAATGGTTTGACTCCGACCTCTATCAAATGTGTCGAGAACTTTTAAAGAAGAGGCGTCGATATTCTGAAAACCAATTTGTGTTCTATATAGAATTAAAGGTGCTTTTTATAAGTTTAGAAATCTTATATAATTACTGTGGATGAAATTTTAAAATCCATTAATAGTCTAAAAATAGAAAATCGGCTGGGCTAGACTCTATTAGTAATGAGATGCTTAAAGCAGGTAAAACTATTTTGTTACCATGTATTAGGATATTTTTAACCAGATTTTGTCCTGTGGAGTATACCCGTCAGTATGGAAGGTGGGTTATATCAAACCATTGCATAAGAGTGGTGATCCTTATGATGCAAGTCACTGTC
>NW_026462864.1:0-5350 GCF_021730395.1 Mercenaria mercenaria | reverse complement strand
ACAATCGTTAAGAAGGAAGAAACTGTAATTCTGCCGTATGATACTAAGTATTCATTGGTCAGCGTGACCATTATCCTCAAGATGCCTGAAAGACAGATAAAGTGTATTTTAGTGTAAAAAGTGTGAATGTCAATATTCAGACATTATATGAAGTATTTTGTATTGTTCACTTACCTGACTTAATTTTTTGCATGTGTTAAGAATTTCGGATAAATCTAGATTTGAATATTATTCCAGTTAAATTTTTCACCTTAAGGAGGTAGGCTACCTTGTTACCAGGGTAAATTCAGATTAGTTGAACTGCAGCAATTTTTTGTATTTCGTGTAGTATGATGTTTTAACTGCTACAATCTCAATTTCGTTTATGTCGCCCCTTCAGTTCGTTTTTTTTCCAGGTTTGAAGAACATGACCCTCCAAAGGTATTTTATATTGAAAGAAGAAAAAAATATGGATATTTAACACTTTTCAGTGTATTTTAGTTTCATTGATATTTGTAGAAGTATGCATAATTGATAATTGTACTAATATACGTGTTAGCTTTCTATTATAAGCTTAAAATGTTTATGTCGCGGGGCTTGTTTTTCATGGTAACGCATTTTCTCTCATTTTCAAACAAACTGTGTATAAAAAGGGGGGTTTTCGACAGCTTCAGTGCCATTTTGTTAATAACCAACATGGAATATTTGGTACTATTATTAGTAAAATACCAAGCACTTTACATGTACCCTTTTTTCTTGAAATTTAAAGAAAACCATGGCAACAGAGATGTTTAAAATAGTTATATCTTGCTTTTGTCGTTTTTTTTTATAAAAAATATTGAATAAAATTATCTTTCTTGTAATGTAGCTTTAAAACTTTATTATTTTCAAACGTAAGTTATATTTTCTTGTTATTTGCATTTATTTAAATAAATTCCATAGCTTAAAATACTTACAGCAGTACCTATCATCTTGCATTTTTCATGGAAAAATCGTTCGGCATGCTGCTATTATTCTCATAGATATTGTTGAAATGAAAATAAAAAGCCGAAGCTGTGTTCCTTAAATACACCCCTTACAGAAGCAAGCCTCTGTGGCGTACATGCTGCGTATTTGCTGTGTATATGCCGCGAACACAGTAGTACGCCAGAGGAGTACATTTTACATACACCGCACAGACTCTGAAAATTTAAGGAGTACACTGCATGTACGCAGGAGGGACTTGTACAAGAAAATAGTACACTGCATGTACACCGCAGATACTTTGAAATTTGTGCAGTACACTTCATTTACACGGGAAGGACTTGTACAATTTCTTTTGGCATTTATACTTAGTTTTTATGCCCCCGAAGGGAGGCATATAGTTTTTAAACCGTCTGTCGGTCTGTCAGTCTGTCCGCAATTTTTGGGTCCGGTCCTATCTTTGTCATCCATGGATGGATTTTCAAATAACTTGGCATGAATGTGTATAACAGTAGACGACGTGTCGCGCGCAAGACCCAGGTCGTAGCTCAAAGGTCAGGTCACATTAGACGTTAAAGGTCATTTTTCTGATGTGCTTTCGTGTCCAGTCCATGTCTTTGTCATCCATGGATGGATTTTCAAATACCTTGGCATGAATGTGTACCACAGTAAGACGACGTGTCACGTGCAAGACCCAGGTCCGTAGCTCAAAGGTCAAGGTCACACTTAGACGTTAAAGGTCATTTTTCATGATAGTGCTTCGTGCCCGGTCCATATCTTTGTCATCCATGGATGGATTTTCAAATAACTTAGCTGAATGTGTACCACAGTATGACTACGTGTCGCGCGAAAGACCAGGTCCGTAGTCAAAGTCAAGGTCACACTTAGCGTTTAAGGTCATTTTCATGATTGTGCATGATGGGCATGTCCGGTCCATATCTTGTCTTTCCTGCATGGATTTTAAAATAACTACGCTGAATGTGTGGACAGTAAGACGACGTATCGCGCGCAAGATCCAGGTCCGTAGGTCAAAGGCCCTAACTCTAACATCGGCCATAACTTTCATTTCAAAGTTGCCTTTCGGGGGATGTGTCTTTCCCCTGGAGACGCTCTTGTTTTTTTAAGTTAAAGTCTGAAATTACACTTTATATACGCGGAGGGATTGGTTTATTTTCTTTTGGTGTTTATACTTACATGTAACCTTTCAACCCACTATATTCCAAACAACATTGGTTACCATCATCCATTTTCCTACATTCCGCTTAACTTTTCAATATAAATACATAAAAGAAGCAAAATATTGATCATTATTCAGAAAAAAAGAATCATTAAAAATTATTTCAGCAATTTTATGGTTGTTTTTGAAAATAGTTCAAATAAAGAATTATTTCACGAATTACGTACTTTCAAAATTAAAAACTATTTATTTTGTGCGGTAATTGACAGTTTTAACGTCATGAGTTAATGACGTCATTTTAAGGCATCATTGTTTTGAAGCGTTTCTGCAGCAATTTATTCATTATTTCTGTATTAATATTAAACCATAAAGCAGCAGACCGGAGATGGGTTCATGATTTGTTTTCAGAAGAACGGATATTCAACACATTTAGTTTGTCGTAAACGTCGTCGTAAATCGTACGTTAGCTTCCGGTTGGACATGTGCAATACAAATATAAAGGTAACCTACCTCCTTAAAACTAAATTGTTTCTATTATTTTAGAACACTAAAACTAATATTAAATTCACTTTTTGCACAGAATTACTTACAGTAAATTCGATGTTATTTTATGTTATTAATCTTATAATAAAGCCATTTGGGTTTCTTTTACAATTTTTAAAGCATGTATGTTACATGTTAATTATTTTTGTTAATTGCTACAATTGTTGACATTGTATACTTTATTATATACAACGCACAATATTGTTTGGCATTTTGTGATATTGATTGTTTTATTCGGTCTGTTGTTATAATCTGTATATTATATGCGTTGTTTATGTTTACACTTCGATACAGGCATATTGTGCAATATATATGTATAAGTTTAAGGTTTAGGAGTTATCACCAAAACACGAATATTTTTTAAACGAACAACATCGTTACCAATATTTTCCTGGGCCTTACTTTTTGCCGTACTGTCCGTACTGAAAATATTCTGAAAAAGTTGTCCCCCCTTTTAAAATGAATGCCCTTTGTAAAGAAATAAAAATAAACAATCATTGAACTGTGTTTCCACCTAGGTATGTGAAATTTCAACACTCGCCCGCTATTACAAATGCATCAAAACAAACATGTGTAACAGTTCCCTTTAAAATGGTGAGTTTTTAAAAGCGCTTGACTGTCTGGAAGTGGGGCCCGTTTTTAAAAAAATTCTTTTTTCAGAATTCAATGCTTATATCAGTATACTGACACTTGTTTTGTAGAGTAATATAAGTAATATACACTCTGTCATTACAAAAACAACAAAACCTGATCTTCCTAAAGTTTGTCCAGTTGTTTGTCTCTATGGAGTCATGTCAAATTTGAAAACAGGTTAACATGGGTAAATATTTAGGATGAGTTTGAAACTGGGTTATTTGAGATAAAAAAGTAGGTCACTGGGTCAAGTAATAGGAAAAGAAAATTTTTAACTCTCAGGAGGTACATATTTGCTTGATCTTATTAGTTTGTCACATTGTCACCATGAAATCTAGGTCAAGTTCAAAAATATGTTATCTGAGATTAAAAAATCTAGGTCTCTAGCTCAAGACAGAAAAACCTGATTGACACTCTAAATGTTTGTTAGAATATTTGTTTCAATGAAGTCTAGGGTAAGTTTGAAACTGGGTTACCCAAAGCCCAAAACTAGGTCCCTAGGTAAAAGAATTTTTGCATACTAGAGGCTATGTTTTGTATCTGAATTTTTTATGAATTTTTTTCAGTATGTCTGTTGTTGTAAAAATTTAAAGGGATGGAAACAAAAACTAGGTCGCACAGTCAAAGGATTTAAAAACTGGTCAATGTTCTCCTGAATTGATTTAAGCATTGTCATGGTATTTGTTGTAATGAAAGTAGATCAGATTGTCAGATTCTTGGTTAGCTGGGGGTGTGGCGATACAGGGCATAACCCTTTTGTTTTTACATTTTTTGTTTGGATTATTTTTACCCAGAAGAATGCCTCTAGCATTTTGGTCCCCATTGTGAATTTGAGAAATATGTGTTTTACTTTTTTATTGTGTATAGTACGTATTTTCCCTAAGTCGGACAGATTGAAACTTCAGTTGATTTGCATGTTTTTATTTTTAATTATCTCTTTCGTGATGTTTATTTCAAAACGGTTGCTTAATGGTTGGTCTGGCCCTAAAGTTGGAGAGAAGCCAGTCATTTTTCCCTATGTTTTTCTTTCTCTGTGATGAAAGCCGGATTAAAGTTCTGCAAGGCATTCGCAAGGCATTCGGGATTTGAAACATGCTGTGTCGGCAAGGCCCCTTCCTGTCTTAATTAATGGGTTTGGAAAAGGAAATGTGTTTTATGTGTCTTTTCCCAAAGGGGATTGTGGAAGTGTGTTTTGGGAAATTTATAGAAAGAGCGAATTAAGCCATTAAAGGGTCCTTTATTGGGGGAAGTGAGTTGGCAATTTTTTTATAGCCAGTGCATGACTTGCAAGACACTAAAAAATGGTTGGAGGTCAAATTTTAAAAAAGGGTTTTGGAATCAAAGAAATGTATGTGTGTTAGTTGAAATTTCAAAGAATGACGAAGCCCCCGGTCTTTTTAACTTTTTCTACTTTAGAAAAATAATTGTAATTACTGCGATTTTTTTCGAATTTCTCATCCCCTTTTTTTCCAATAAAAAAAAAAATTTTTTTGCTTTTTTAAAAAAAATTAAAAAGTTCATTTTCCTTGTATTGGCCTTTAAGTTTTGTGTTCTATTTGGCAAATTTTTCTTTTTGTCAAAAAAGATATTTTTCGTTGTGCTGAATTTGCCTGCAACCCACCCTCTATTCCCCCTCCTCCCCCTCTGCAACCACACAAAATACATGTTCTGGGTTAGGTTAAAAGTAAAGGTCACAAGACCTTTAAGGCTAAAAAAGTTTTCCAAACGTAAAGCAGGGGTTAAGCCCTTCAGCCACAATAAAATTTTTTGAAAAACACCCGTGGCGGGAAAAACCCACCCCTGTAAGTAAAGGTGAAGTTTAAGTGAAATTTGGCTGAAAATTTTTTCTTTTAAACATTTGAGAACCTTTCTATATATTTTCAAAATTTTATGATCTGAGATGGTCGTAAAAGGTCCCTTTTTCTTTGGGGTCAAAAAATTACAAGGAAATGTCCGTCCTTTTTACCTTGTTGTGGGTGGTAAACACAGGTATAGACATTTTTCCAACTTCAAAAAAAAAAATTTTTCGTGTTCGCCTTTTGGTATAGGGGAAAA